>NC_057806.1:382108310-382257408 GCF_018294505.1 Triticum aestivum | reverse complement strand
CAGGCAAGCAAACCCCCCTTGAGCATTCCTATAGTGCCCATTTCTTTCCCTCTCATGCTTGCATTAGAACTGCTACTGTTTTCAGTATGATCCTACTTTGATGCATAGCCTGTTTTTGTTACCTGCTTATTGTTACCTTACCTGCTTATCCTAAACTGCTTAGTATAGGTTGGTTAGTGATCCATCAGTGACCCCCACCTTGTCCTAGTTGCCTCCCCTTATGTTCAATGACTCGGTCAACGTGATCGACGACCAGGCCCCGGCACCGCACATCACTTTCCCCTAGTTGTACGACTCTGCAGAGTTACCATCGAGTGCCGAGGGTGGAACCTCTTACATCACTCCTGATGAGATCTCTATAGTGTAGCTATACGGTCGAGGTCATCGAGGGTGATTTCCTCCTTAACCACTTCCGTTACGGCTCTGTCCTGCAACCCCTCAAGTGTGAACCTCGAGGGTGGATCCTCTTACATTCACCTTGATGATAACATCGAGTGGAATTCACCGGGGGTGATTCCTCGGGTTTTCCCTTTGGTGTCAGACACACAGTTACTATGGTTACTATGACTTTACACTGAACCATGTTACTAAAGACGGGTAGGCCCTGAGGGGTACCCGCGCGAGCTTAATAGCGAGTGATGTGGAGACGGGTTGACCTGGAGGGTGCCCACGGGATACTTACAAGGCGTGGCCGGGCATTCTTAGCCCTTGCCGCAAATACTCGAGACGAGGCAATGGGGTCACATCTTTCGTGAGTCTCTGCTTGTTACCGCGCGTTCCTAATCCACTACGATTTGGATATTTGATCCGAGGGCCTCCGGCCTGATAGCACTAATCATCACGTGGGCATAGTATGGGCGTTCTGCGTCGTATACATCAGCCGAAGCTTAATAGACGTCAGCGACTGAGCGGCGCGCGCCGGGTTGGACTGGTAAGCTCCTGCCTTTTTAGGAAGGTAGCTAGGTCTGCTCACCGGCCGCCCTCGCAACATGCAGGAGTTCCCGGGGAGATGGCCCATGACCCCTGGGGGCATAGGTTTATTCCGGCATGCTGGCCTCTCTATTAAGCCTAGGTCGGGTTGCGGCGTATTGTTTGGCCGAGGCCGGGCATGACCCAGGAAAGTGTGTCTGGCCGGAGTTAATCGAGCATGGTGGGTAAGTTGGTGCACCCCTGCAGGGAAGAAAACATCTATCGATAGCCTGTCCTACGGTAATGGACACTTGGAGTTGTATCCCGATCGATACAACTAGAACTGGATACTTGTGATGAGAAATGGATTGTGATGAGACTTGGATATGAGATGATAACTGGATAGTATGGCTCTAGGATTGCTTTCTCGCAGGGAGTCGAGAAAGGATCTCTGGCCGAGGTTGATAACACTTCTATTACTTTACTTTATGCTACTCTACTCCCTCCTGTTGCTGCAAGATGGTGGTTTCCAGAAGATGCTAGTCTTCGATAGGCTAGGCTTTCCCCTCCCCTTCTGGCATTCTGCAGTTTAGTCCATAGATACAACCCATTCCTTTGATACAGATGCATACTTAGTTTAGATCTGATGTAAGACTTGCGAGTACTTTGGATGAGTACTCACGGTTGCTTTGCTACTTTTTTCCCCCATACCCGATTGTTGTGACCAGTTGATGGATCCCAGGAGCTAGACGACGCCACTGATGACTACTACTACCCAGAGGATGCCTACTACTACGTGAAGACCGCCGACGACTAGGAGTAGTTAGGAGGCTCCCAGGCAGGAGGCCTTGCCTTTTCGATCGTTGTTGCTTTTGTGCTAGCCTTCTTAAGGCAAACTTGTCTAACTTATGTCTGTACTCAGATATTGTTGCTTTCGCTGACTCTTGTGTATTCGAGCTTATGTATTCGAGCCTTCGAGGCCCCTGGCTTGTAATATAAAGCTTGTATTATTTTAATTTGTGTCTAGAGTTGTGTTGTGATATCTTCCCGTGAGTCCTTGATCTTGATCGTACACATTTGCGTGTATGATTAGTGTACGGTCAAATCGGGGGCGTCACATATGCTCTCCGGTCCATTTGTCTTTTTGGTCAAGTTTGATGGGTAGTTCTTCTAAGGGATTTGTGCATTGTAGTGGGTACATTCTTGTGGTAATTCATCCCAGTGACATAAAGGGAACAAACATGTACTGTATTGTTACCACTAAGAATAAAATGATGCTTTCTGTATCACACTTGGATGATAGTTTTATTGTCTACATTTTGTCATCATGCTTATTATAATGCTTTGTTCGTCATAAACTTAATACTTCGAGAGCATGTTGGACAACGATCCTGGGGTAGAGTATTAGTTGTAGATGCAACTAGATAATGGTCCACATATCACTGACATACATAATGCCTATATGAAATTATACCATGAATGATCATAGTAATAAATGTAAACATTGCAATTTAGTCGATGCTAAAAGCGCATGTTTACTCCCTGAGGGGGGGGGTGAATGGGAGTTTTTTAGAAATTCGTCAAACTCTGAGGAATTTGACGAAGATTAGAGCAAAGAAATAGAAACGCGAGGGAACTAAGTCAGCATAGAAATGAAAAGCATGCATACAAGATACATACAAATGAAGAACATGCAGTCATATAGTAATACAAGCATGAAGGAGATGAACTGATGAAATAGAATACGGCTTAATGAAAGTCTTCAGTTCAAGTTCTTTAGAAAGTACATCACAAATTCTTCAACAGCGGAATAAAGTAAAGAGATGGGTGAGGAATTTGAAACCAGGTTGGCTCGGCGAAGACACAATGATTTGGTAGACCAGTTCTAGTTGATGTATCCACTGTACGTCTGGTTGAGGCTGTTGAGACGAACTCAGAGGACACACAGTCTTCGATGTATTCCTCTTGAGCTAAGGTCACTTAGACCTCGCCCAATCACTCGTGCTAAGTCTTGAAGGTAGACTTTCAAAACCTTCACAGACTTGTTCACCGGCACACCATAATGACTCTTCGTGTGCTCAGAATGTCACGCCTAACTGTTTGGAAGAATGACAGTCTTCAAAGGTAACAGGCGTCGGATCACACAGATCAATCTTTTTAGTGATGCTCAATCACTTTGGCTCTGGGTTTTTCCTCACTTAGGATTCTCTCAAAGTCGTCAAAGGATGGGTTGCTCTCAAATGACAAGTGTCAAGTTCTCTCAGAGCAGCCAACCAACAAGTGGTTGTGGGGGCGGCTATTTATAGCCAGGGGCAATCCGACATGAATTGTCATAAATGCCCTTCTTTGATTCGACCGTTATCAGGATAAGGGTCCACTCGATGGCTGGCCCATGACACATCAACGGCCGGAACTTGAACTCTCAAATTTGTTGGGGCACTCAATTTCCTCACTTTAGGTAGATCGCGCTGGCGAAATCCTAACTCCTCAGCCTGACCAAATGCGTCAGCGACCAGATGAACTTCGTCACTGTCGCTAGAAAATGCCTCAGCTGATCCGAAGATTTCCAAAGGCTTCTCGAAGCGATTTTTGTATGTATAGGTTTGAGCATCACTTTGGAAATGTGAACTATGATTCACCTAGACCCTCTTTAACAGTACTTTTTTTTCCTACAACTCAAATAAGAAGAAAGAAACTATGCAAACAAAAGTCTTCAAGCTGCAAGTCTTCACATCAATTTCTTCAAAGGCCGTACCAATTTCATCACCAAATTCTTCACTTGAAGAAAACTATTTTTAGCGGCCATCTTCTATTTGTTAAACCAAATCTGCAGGGACTATATATCCTGTGTACACTCATAAACACATTAGTTCCTCAACCTATTTGTCTTCAATACTCCAAAACCACTAAGGGAGCACTTGATGCACTTACAATCTCCCTCTTTTTGGTGATTGATGACAAATTGGTTAGGTTTTCAATGGGAGTAAATAATTGAAGTGTAAGTACAAAGTATGAAGAAATTGGTTACAAGATATTGAGGAACTCCCCATGAAGATGTGCATATGAAGAATTTGCTTTGGATTGCAAATGCACATGGCAGGTTGAAATTGTGGAGATCCCCCCTATATCTTGGAATCCAATCATGCATGATCATAAGATATTTGAAGAATATGAATGCATGATGAAAATTGGTGTCTGACGAAATTGTGCATGCATGAGCAGATATATTGAAGGATCAGAGCATGCATATAAAACGTAGCGAAAAAGAGTCAGACAACCAATAGTTATTTAAGTTGCAACTCATTAAGGAGCGAATCAAATGAAGTTCAAGAGTAGTAACTCAGCAAAAACAACCCATATAACGACCTGCTTGAAGACTAACTCAGACTTCTCCCCCTTTGTCCTTAAATAACCAAAAGGATATGAAGATGAGGACTAACACCCCTGAAGAAAATCATCATGGTGAAGACAAGGGAGCGCTAGCATTGTCGGGGTCGCGCAAAGCAGAGGGACCAACAACTGTGTCTTCAAAAGCTTCATTTTCATCAGTGGTGCACGATGAAGACTTTGAAATCGGTATGAGAGAAGGGACTTGAATTTTCTTGAACTTGTTCCTGGGCAAATCGACCCAATCAAAGTTCATCTGAAAATCCATAGCAGCAAGTTCTTCATCTGTCTTGAGGTGCGAGAGTATGGCCGATGTTCTGTCAAATATTTTGTGGGCATAGTAGTGGTTCTTGCGGATGACGTTATGCGTCACTGTCATATTGGCTTGAATTGCAGCAAACTGATGCTTAACCCATCTATAATTCTTGTCAATTTTCTGGTGCAAGCTTATGAGTAATTCACAGTCCGTCATGGTACATGGTGCTTCTGGTGAAAAAGATAGTCTTGAAGCTTTTGCAACAGTGTCCTGGCTAGCAGTTTCATTATCAGTGGAATTTGAGACAGGATGACATTATTTTCCATCAAGGGGACGAATTCCTTCATCAATTATAGCCTTGCCCTTGCCAGGAACTGTAGAGAGAGTGTTATGAAGAACTTCAACTTCTGGTAGATAGTTTAGATGATTCTGACAATCAGCCTTGTAATGAATTGAAGACCGGGATCTGATGAATCTCATGATCCATGGAGCATATGACTTCAAATCAAAAGGTGATTGGGCCATTTTGACCAAAGTCCTCATGAAGAAATCCTGAATGTTGATGGGAGTACCATGTATGATGTGGAACAACAGATTCTTCATGACTCCCACAACTTCTTTAGTATTGGAGTTGTGACCGTTGATGGGGCTCAGGGTTTTGGCCAGAATACGATAGACTGTTCTTGGCACATACAACAAATCCTTCACAAGGAAGTTTGTCCGTGGAGCTTCTTACTACTTCTTGAGCTTGCGTTGGTTTTTTTCCTTAAAGAGCAAAAGGGTGATGCAGCACAGTAGAGATAAGTATTCCCTCAGTTAAGAACCAAGGTATCAATCCAGTAGGAGAAGAACGCACAAATCACCAATACCTGAACAAACAATCAAACACTTGCACCCAATGCGATAAAGGGGTTGTCAATCCCTTCACGGCCACTTGCAAAGGTGATATCTGATAGAGATAGATAAATAAAACTAAATGAAAGACAAAATATTTTTGGGTTTTTTGGTTTATAGATCTGAAAATAAAAGATTGAAAAATAGTAGATCAGAAACTAATATGATGGAAAATAGACACGGGTGTCGTGGGAACGGATCTGACAGTAGAGGTGGGGGTACATAGGATAGGGCAGAGTCATAGCTATGGTGAAGTTGTACACTCGGATTTACGAGTTCAGGCCCCTCTCAGAGGAGGTAAAAGCCCTATGTATCGGTGCTGCAGGAGCTTTGTTGATTGGAGTATGAGTTACAGGGGGTGCGGACCCTTGTGCCAGAGGGGAGGGGTGGCTTATATCACTACAAAAAAGGACACATCCATGACATTTTGGGCCGAACGAATTTTTTTTCTGTCATACATATGACACTTCTATGACGATAATTGTGACAAAACCCGGTATCATCATAGATGTGGTGGGCTCCTACTTCTATGACAAAAAATCATGACAGAAAATGGGCTTTTTGTCCTGGGCGGGCCGGAGACGCAGCTGCATGACATTCTTTGGGCCGTCCATGATGGAAAAAACCATGGTAGAAGCGAGGGCGAGGAAAATTTCGGGGAGTTCCCGGTTACGGTGGGAGGTCGGGGGCCGAGTGATGCGCGTTTCTCTCATACACGTACGCGTGTGTGTGCGAGGCGTTGGCTCTAACTCAAACCCGAGCGAGGCGTTGGGCTCTAACTGAACTCGAGCGATTGCACTGCAGGCTACGTGTTACTGAACCCGAGGGATCGATCAATGGCTGTTAACTGAACCCGATCGAGCGATTCCTTCGCTACTGCTGCTAACTGAAGCCGATCGATGCAACCTCTGGGATGAACAGTGAGTGTTGCGAGGGGGTTTGGATGAACAGTGAGCGGTGGCATTGCCTCTGGATGAACAGGACCCCGTGGTGTGGTGGAGGGCTAGATGAACAGTGGACGGTGGTGGGGTGCCCGTGGAGGGGTGGTTGAATAGGACCCCGTGGTGTGGAGGGCTGGATGAACAGTAGACGGTGGAGGGGTGCCCGTGGAGGGGTGGTTGAACAGTAGCCGGTGGAGTAGCGCGCGGTGGAGGCTGGATGAACAGGAGCCCGTGGAGGCTGGAGGAGGTCGACGGTAGCCCGTGGAGGCTGCAAGAGGTCGACGATGGAGATGAACAGTATCCCGTGGAGTCCCGTTTTGCGGCACGCCACACCCCTCCTGATGAACAGGACCCCCGTTTTGACCGTAGCGCTCCAACACAAGTCCGTTTCGTCCGTTTTGCGGTACGCCACACCCCTCCCGATCAACAGGACCCACATTTCGACCGTAGGAGGTCCGTTTCCTCCGTTTTGCGGTACGCCAGACCCCTCTCGATCAACAGGACCCCATTCCGAACGTAGGAGGTTCGTTTCCTCTGTTGTGCAGTACGTCAGGCCTCGTTTCCATCGCCTGTTCCGTCCAAGCCCTCCCGATGAACACGACCACGCATTCTGTTCCGACCCAGCCGGTTGGCTCCCACGCGTTCCGTTGCCTCCCGATGAACATGACGCATTCTGTTGCCTCCCCATGAACACGACACATTCCGTTGCCTCCCCATGAACACGACGACGACACTGTTTCTCCATTCTGACCCAGCCATGTACACGAGCGCTGGCCGTACATATGCGCGAGTAGGCGTTCGAGACCCCGCCGGTATGTACACATATGTGGCCGTATTTTCTTTCTTGCACCGTGGCTGCTGTATGTACGTGTACATGCTACGTGCGCGCCTCTACTACGACACGTGCGCGCCTCTACATCCACCAGTATATATGTATGTACACGTTCGCGACCAGAATGACAACGCTACGTACGCTTCGACCAGGTGGGTCCCGACTGTCAGGCACTTCCTTGCATGCGAAGATGTAGCTGGTGGGTCCCAACAGTCGAGGGGCGAATCATTTTTTTGTTGCCCGGACGCACTTCCTTGCGTGCGAAGGTGTAGCTGGTGGGTCCCAGCAGTCAGGGGGGAAACATTTTTTTCGTGAAATACGGTGGCCCGTCCGGTGGGTCCCCGCTGTCATGTGGAGGAATAATTATTTTGCGCGTAATAAGGAGGCACTTCCTTGCTGCGGCCGTGGACCCAGCTATCAGCGTCTCCATGCACAGTACTCTTCCGATGCAAGTCGGTCATTGACCACATTGACCACGCCGCGCCAAGAGCACCACAGCGGTGGACGACGACGAGGCCTAGGAAGGGGATGACATGGAGGCAGGGAAGACTCGGTAGTTGTTTCCCACAGGGAGGGGAGTACGACTGTACGAGGGTTTACTGGTTCGTCTGCCGTCGCCGGAGAATAACAGCAGGTGTGGGTGAGTAGAGGGATGGCTAGGCCAGCGATGGGAGTATGGTGGGGTGGTGAGGCCTGCGCGGCAGCATAGCTGACCGCAGGGAGGAGGGAGCAGGCAGTCCCGCCGGTGCTTGTTTGAGCGGCTAGAGCAGGAAGAGCAGAGATTGAAGAAGCACGACGGTCGTTCGATGGACATCCAACAGTTAGTGCTTGTGCGTCAACTTTTTTTAGGAAAGCCTCAAATCTGTGGAAAACAGCATATAGCCCATCTGCCATTATTTCTAATAATTTACAGTCCATTTGCTAATTCTTAAGGTTTTTTTGGAGCCCATATTCTTTTTGTTAGCATTACAACCCATATTGTGGCCACAGTTAAAAAATTATACGAAATTTTGCATATTTTGGTGTGGTCCGAACTATTTTTAATCCTGAAATTTCGACTCACATTCAAACTGATTTTAAAAATAAATGTATATCAATATAAAATCCAACAAATTCTCCACGCATAAAAATTAATGTAATTTAAAATCTTGAAATGAAAAAAAGATATTTGAAACTAATTGCCGGTTTGATGTGTTTTAAAAATGTACATCCATTTTCTCATTACTGATGGGCCATTTTCTTGGCCAGCCGAATGAAAGCTCTCCTCGTCTTGAAAGATTTGCAGCCCAACAGGCCTGTCAAAGCGACTTACTTGGCAAATCACAAAAAAACTGGGCTGTGGCAGTGGACCCAGCTGTCAGCCTCTCCACGTACAGTACTCTTCCGATGGAAGTCGTTCCTTGACCACGTTGACCACGCCGCGCGGAGAGCACCACGGCGGTGGACAACGGTGAGGCCTAGGAAGGGGATGACGCGGAGCCGGGGAAGAGGCGGCAGTGGAAGCCCGCGCAGAGAGGAGTACGAGGGTTCACTGGTTCGGCTGCGGTGTGAGGCTGCCGTTGCCGCAGGGCCTGGCCAGCGATGGGAATAGTAGGGGAGGCAGGAGCATGCGGCACGACCGGCGCTGCTTTGGGCAGCTGGAGCAAGAAGACCAGAGGTTGAAGAAGCACTACGGCCGTTGGATGGACATCATACGGTCACTGGAGCTAGAATCATTCATATTGACTAAGTTGACAAAGCCCTTCGTCCCCGTCAACTTAGTAGGCCCACAAGTCAGCCTCCCACCAAGGTGGCTCCCAGCTAGCCAGGGGAGTATTCATTTTTTTTGTGTGTAATAAGAAGGCACTTCCGGTGGGTCCGAGCTGACAGCGGGGGGAACGTTTTTTTCGCGAAATACGGTGGCCCGTCCGGTGGGTCCCAGCAGTCAGGGGGAAACGATTTTTTCTGCAAAATACCGGTGGCCTATTCGGTGGGTCCCCGCTGTCAGGTGGAGGAATAATTATTTTCTGCATAATAAGGAGTTTTGAGGGAGTCCTGGATTAGGGGGTGTCCAGATAGCCGGACTATACCTTCGGCCGGACTCCTGGACTATGAAGATACAAGATTGAAGACTTCGTCCCATGTCCGGAAGGGACTTTCCTTGGCGTGGAAGGCAAGCTTGGCGATACGGATATGTAGATCTCCTACCATTGTAACTGACTCTATGTAACCCTAGCCCTCTCCGATGACTATATAAACCGGAGGGTTTTAGTCCGTAGGATGAACAACAATCATACCATAGGCTAGCTTCTAGGGTTTAGCCTCCTTGATCTCGTGGTAGATCTACTCTTGTACTACCCATATCATCAATATTAATCAAGCAGGACGTAGGGTTTTACCTCCATCAAGAGGGCCCGAACCTGGGTAAAACATCGTGTCCCCTGCCTCTTGTTACCATCCGCCTAGACGCACAGTTCGGGACCCCCTACCCGAGATCCGCCGGTTTTGACACCGACATTGGTGCTTTCATTGAGAGTTCCTCTGTGTCGTCACTTTTAGGCCCGATGGCTTCTCTGATCATCAATAGCGATGCGATCCAGGGTGAGACCTTTCTCCCCGGACAGATCTTCGTATTCGGCGGCTTTGCACTGTGGGCCAATTCGCTTGGTCATCTATAGCAGATCGAAAGCTACGCCCCTGGCCATCAGGTCAGATTTGGAAGTTTGAGCTACATGGCCGACCTCCACGGAGACTTGATCTTCGACGGATTCGAGCCGCAGCCGAGCGCGCCCCACTGTCACGATGGGCATGATCTAGCTCTACCGCCGAACAGTGCCCTGGAGGCCGCACCCGCATCAGCTCCGACCCTTAATTTGGAGCCAATTGCACCAATCGAGGATGGGTGGTTGGACACCGCCTCGGGGGCTGCAATCTCTACGGGGATCGAGCCGAACACCAGCCCTATTCTCTGCGAAGCCCGTGACTCCAAGGAGCCAGACTCCGAGCCCTCCGCGCCCCTACCGATCGAACCTGATTGGGCGTCGATCATGGAGTTCACCGCCGCGAACATCTTTCAGCACTCGCCCTTCGGCGATATTCTGAATTCACTAAAGTCTCTCTCTTTATCAGGAGAGCCCTGGCCGGACTATGGTCAGCAAGGTTGGGATGCAGATGATGAAGAAATTCAAAGCCCACCCACCACCCACTTCGTATCCACTATCGATGATTTAACCGACATGTTCGACTTCGACTCCGAAGACATCGATAGTATGGACGCCGATGCAGGAGACGGTCAAGAACCAGCGCCTATAGGGCACTGGAAAGCCACCTCGTCGTATGATATATACATGGTGGACACCCCAAAAGAAGGCAATGGCGATGGCACAACGGAGGATGACCCCTCCAAGAAGAAGCCTAAGCGCCGGCGTCAGCGGCGCCGCTCTAAATCCCTCCAAAGCAAAAACGGTGATTCCGGCACAGTAGATAATAACACCCCGGACAGTGCCAAAGACAACCACCTCCAGCAAGATTCAGCACAGGAGGATGGAGAAGCCAGCCCTCATGAGAGAGCGGCAGACAGAGAGGTCGAGGACGATAATTATATGCCTCCCTCCGAAGACGAGGCAAGCCTCGACGACGACAAATTTGCCGTGCTGGAGGATCTCGTCGAACAAGAGCGTTTCAAATGCAGGCTTATTGCCACGGCGAGCAGCCTCAAGAAAAAACAACAACAGCTTAGAGCTGATCAAGATTTGCTAGCCGACAGATGGACTGAAGTCCTTGCGGCCGAAGAGTATGAACTCGAACGCCCCTCCAAGAGCTACCCAAAGCACAGGTTGCTACCCCGATTAGAGGAGGAAGCACCTAAACCTACATCACCAGCGCATGATGCGGCCGAGACAGAGAGGCCTCTCGGCCCTCCACTCCAGCCGCACGCCGACGCCGCTGAAAAAATACCAAGGCATGGGAAAACGCGCCAGACCTGTGAGATATATTGGAGGACAAGGCAAGACAAACAAGATCGATCTACGGATCGCGTGGGTGCCCTACGGCACGAGACGGTAATCGTCACTCCGGATATAGTAAATCCGGCCGGGCCGAACACATTAGACAAAACTCGTTTGAGCTGCGTCGCGATATTGCCCAATACAAAGGCGCCACACACCCACTATGCTTCACAGATGAAGTAATGGATCATCAAATCCCCGAGGGTTTCAAACCCGTGAACATCGAATCATATGATGGCACAACAGATCCTGCGGTATGGATCGAGGACTATTTCCTTCATATCCACATGGCCCGCGGTGATGACATACACGCCATCAAATACCTCCCACTCAAGCTTAAAGGACCAGCTCGGCATTGGCTTAACAACTTGCCAGCAGAATCAATTGGTTGTTGGGAGGACCTGGAAACAACATTCCTCGATAATTTCCAGGGCACTGATGTGCGACCACCAGACGCCGATGACCTTAGCCACATAATTCAGTAGCCAAAGGAATCGTCCAGACAATTCTGGACACGGTTCCTAACCAAGAAAAATCAAATCGTCGACTATCCGGACGCAGAGGCCCTAGCAGCCTTCAAGCATAACATCCGCGACGAGTGGCTTGCACGGCACCTAGGACAGGAAAAGCCGAAATCTATGGCAGCCCTCACGACACTTATGACCCGCTTTTGCGCGGGAGAAGACAACTGGCTAGCTCGCAGCAATAACATGACCAAGAGCCCTGGTAATTCGGATACCAAGGACAGCAGTGGCAGGTCGCGTCGCAACAAGCAAAAGCGCCGCATTAACGGCGACAATGCTGAGGACACGGCAGTTAATGCCGGATTCAGAGGCTCTAAACCCGGTCAGCGGAAAAATCCATTGAAAAGAAATACTCCGGGCCCGTCCAGTTCGGACCGAATACTCGACCGCTCATGCCAGATACATGGCACCCCTGAAAAACCAGCCAATCACACCAACAGGGATTGTTGGGTTTTCAAGCAGGCAGGCAAGTTAAATGCCGAAAGCAGAGACAAGGGGCTGCATAGCGATGACGAGGAGGAGCCCCGTCCACCGAACAATAGTGGACAGAAAGGTTTCCCCCCACAAGTGCGGACGGTGAACATGATATACACAACCCACGTCCCCAAGAGGGAGCGGAAGCGTGCGCTAAGGGACGTATACGCGATGGAGCCAGTCGCCCCAAAGTTCAACCCATGGTCTTCCTGCCCGATCACTTTTGATCGAAGGGACCACCCCACTAGCATCCGTCATGGCGGATTCGCCGATTGGTTCTAGACCCAATTATTGACGGATTTCACCTCACTAGAGTCCTTATGGACGGCGGCAGTAGCCTGAACCTGCTTTACCAGGATACAGTGTGGAAAATGGGCATCGATCTTTCGAGGATTAAACCCACTAAAACGACCTTTAAAGGCGTCATACCAGGTGTAGAGGCCAACTGTACAGGCTCAGTTACACTTGAAGTGGTCTTCGGATCTCCGGATAATTTCCGAAGCGAGGAGTTAATCTTCGACATAGTCCCGTTCCGCAGTGGCTATCACGCACTGCTTGGGCGAACCGCATTTGCCAAGTTCAATGCGGTGCTGCACTACGCATACCTCAAGCTCAAGATGCCAGGCCCTCGAGGAGTCATCACGGTCAATGGAAACACCGAACGCTCTCTCCGAACGGAGGAGCATACGGCGGCTATCACAGCAAAAGTACAAAACAACCTCTCAAGGCAATTCTCCAGTCCGGCCATTAAACATCTGGACACCGTCAAGCGCGCCCGGAGTAACCTACAACAAGACCACCTGGCACGTTCCGAGCAAGCATAGCAATGTGGCCCCAACCCCAGCCCTCGCAAACTTACGAAACTAGTGTTGGGCGTACATAACTACGCTCTGGAAATACCATGGGCACAGGGGGAGGGGCACCATCACGGCACGCCCGAAACGTGGCTTAAACCGCACTAGGGGCTGCCGATTTCTTAATTTTCTCTTATTTTCAGGACTCCAATCTTTGGAAGGCTTGTCCGGCAGTACAATTGCCGCACAAACGATACAACCAGGGAAGCAGAAAGCTACACCGCACTATGGAACTCTAAGGTGGTCTCTATAACGAGCAGTATACCTGTTCACATACCATTCCGCAGCCCGCCCCTGGAAAGGACATGTTAAACAGTCCCATCTTTTGCTTTGCACTATTTGTTTCGTTCTGCTTTGATCGCAGCCTTTTCAAATAAACAATGCATAGCTTCCATCTATTATTGCATTACTCTTTTTTACGAATATATGTTCATTAATGACATGTTGCACCCGTACACTTTGGTATGGCCAATACGCCAGGGGCTTAAGTACCCCACAATACGGTGTGAGAAGTCTGAACACTTTCACAAGTGCGGCACCCCGTACTTATAGCATTATATGCATCGGCTCCGAATCATGTCTTGGGTCAATAGTTGGGTTTGCCCGGCTCCTATGTTTTGGTACCTTACGTTCCGTTATATCGGCTAAGGTAGCACTAGGAGAACTACTGCGATTGTGCCCCAGTTGAGCTGGGCTAAGCACCTCAGTAGAGAAAGCTAAAACTTACCGTCATGATGAGGGGAGAGCTGGTCGTTGTTCGAGAGGTTTTCGAGTCCCTAAAGACTTATGCCGCTTAGAGCGAGGAGTCGGCTTTGTCCGACCTAGGCGTGGATAGCGCCCCGAACTCAGTCTTCCGAACACTAGGGGCTTCGCCGAAATTTAAAATTATAGAATTCTATGGCTAAGTGAGAGTGTTCAAGCATTATAGTCCGATTGCCTTGTTCGTTGTGTTGAGCGCCTCCCTCGAAGGACCCAAGAATGGGAAAAAGAGCGCTCATGTTTATCCCAAACACCCCAGCACTCATGGCATGGGGGCAGAAGCCGACGACTCGCCATATCTCAAATTTGATAAACGGCCACACAGAAGGTAATATTTTAAATTCAAAAGCGTTGCTTAGCGCATATGAACAAGTTTTCAGCGTACAGGATCACAAATGCGAGTTTACTCAAAAATTACATCTTTGGAGCATTCATCCGCTATAAGGCGGGCACCGTTCAGGACGCCCTCATAATACGCTTCCGGGACGCGATGCTCCTTGCCCGGCGGCGGCCCGTCCTTCACCAGCTTCTCCGCATCCATCTTGCCCCAGTGCACTTTAGCACGGGCAAGCGCCCTATGGGAACCTTCGATGCAGACGGAGCACTTGATTACTTCAAGCCATGGACAGGCATCCACCAGCCGCCTCACCAGCCCGAAGTAGCTACCAGGCAGAGCCTCTCCAGGCCAAAGCCGAACTATGAGGCCCTTTATGGCCTGTTTGGCCACCCTGTGGAGCTCGACCATTTGCTTCAGCTGGTCACTCAAAGGCACCAGGTGTCCGGCCTCAGCATACTGAGACCAGAACACCTTCTCCGTCGAGCTCCCCTCCTTGGATCGGTAGTAGGCGACGGCATCAGACGCGCTGCGGGGCAAATCTGCGAATGCTCCTGGAGAGCTCCGGACTCGGGTAAGTAACAAGTAATTCACTTTCACGTGCTTGCTTTGCATAATGAATGCCTTACCCGCCGCTATCTTCTTCATCGTTTCAATTTCTTGGAGGACTTTCTGAGCTTCGGCCTTGGCAGACTTCGCGCTTTCGAAGGCTGCCGCAAGTTCGGACGCTTGCGTCTTTGAGTCAAGCTCCAAACTCTCGTGTTTTTTCACGAGAGCCTGGAGCTCTTTCTGCACCTCCTCCACCCGCGCCTCCTGCTTCCCTCTCTCTGTGCGCTCCGCGATCGCTCTGTCTTCGGCCTCGGACAACGCTTTCTTAAGGGTTGCCACCTCGGTCGTGGCCCCTATAATAGCACGTTGATCCTGTCATTTTTTGCAACCACATCTTCTCTATATACTTGCGCAAGGTATTACTTACCTTCCTTCTCCTCGAGTTGCCTCTTGGCATGGCCGAGCTCATTCTCGGACCGCGCGAGGTTTTGCTTCAGCGTATCCACCTCCGCAGTCAGTGCAGCGGAGGCCATATTGACTTGATTATGTTAGACTCCTGTGAATGTTATTAGATCCTCTATTCGGCTTTTCTTTCCGAACGCCGAACAGAGCATCAGGGGCTACTGTCTATGCGGTAATATTTTTACATATTCTTTACTTACCTCAAAGCCTGTTAGAAGGCTGGCACAGGCTTCAGTCAGTCCGCTCTTGGCGGACTGAACCTTCTGGATCACCGCACTCATAATAGTGCGGTGCTCCTCGTCGATGGAGGCGCCATTAAGCACCTCCAGTAGAATGTCCGGTGCCTCCGGTTGGACGGAGCTCACCGGCTCGGTAGGCTTGCTCCTCTTGGAAGGAGGCTGCCTACCGGAGTCCGGAACCATTGAAGGTTCCGGTGCGGTGTCCGGCTCAAGGCCGGACTTGGAGCCCTTTGGGGTTCTATCCCCTTTACGCCTGGAGTCCGGGAGGTCGCCTTGCGGCGCCTCCAGGACCACCTCCTCCTGGCTTGGAACCTGTTGGGACGCCACCTCGGCATCGTCCGTAGGATGGGGGGAGGTAGCCGTTGGAAGCGAATTCACATCCGACGAATCCAGGGAACCGCTCGATGACACGTCGAGCCGGTCTTTGGGTGGACTACACAAACATGTTTGACGTAAGGAAAAGCTGTGTAATGGGGGAATACTATGAATCACTCTGGTATCCGGATACTTACGATCTTGCCAGGGGCTTGGCCCTGTGCGGCCACTCCTCTTCGTCGTCGTCGGTGTTGGTGGAGTAGTCCGGAGGAGGAGTCTTCCCCTTCTTGGACCCTTCGGCCTCCCCAGTTGGGGCGACCTTCCTTTTCTTCCCTCCCCCCGCTGGAGGGGGAGAGGTCTCTTCTTCCTCCTCCTCGTCTTCACGGGAGGAGTGCGTCTTGGAGTCGTCGGATGATGAATCCGACACCTCCAGGCGCTGGGCACTCTTTTGAGTCCCCGTGGCCTTCTTCTTGGCCTTCTTCTCCGGCACCACATAGGGTGCCGGAACCAGCAGCTTCGCCAAGCGAGCGTCCGCTGGGCCTTCGGGCAAAGGAGCCGGATAGTTGACCTGTCCGGACGTCTCTTGCCAATCCTGTCAAAGGTAAGGGAGCTTAGATCCCGCATGGAGTCAAACTATGAAAAACTAATACCCTGTAAAAGGTAAAAATAGCTTACCGCACTAGCGTGACGCTGCGAGCTGAATCCGCGATCCTCGGTAGAGGATGCGGGGGCCTCTGCGCCCTTGAAAAGCACCTTCTAGGCATCTTCGTACGTCGTGTCGAAGAGCCTGCTCAGAGTTTGGTGCTACGCCGGGTCGAACTCCCACAGGTTGAAAGCCCGTTGTTGACACGGGAGGATCCGGTGGATGAGCATAACCTGGACTACGTTGACAAGTTTGAGCTTCTTGTCCACTAGGGTTTGGACGCATGTTTGGAGTCCGGTCAGCTCTCCTTTTTTACCCCATGACAGGCCCGTTTCTTTCCAGGAGGTGAGACGCGTAGGGGGTCCGGATCGGAACTCGGGGGCTGCGACCCATTCAGGGGCGCGCGGCTCGGTGATGTAAAACCCCCCGATTGCCACCCCTTTAGGGACTCCATGAAGGAGCCCTCGAGCCATAGGACGTTGGGCATCTTGCCCACCATGGCGCCTCCGCACTCTGCCTGGGTGCCGCGCACCACCTTCGGCTTGACATTGAAAGTCTTGAGCCATAGGCCGAAATGGGGGCGGATGCAGAAGAAAGTCTCGCACACGACGATAAACGCCGAGATGTTGAGGACAAAGTTCGGGGCCAGATCGTGGAAATCCAGGCCATAGTAGAACATGAGCCCCCGGACAAATGGGTGGAGAGGGAAGCCCAGTCCGCGGAGGAAATGGGGGAGGAACACCACCCCCTCATGGGTCCTAGGGGTGGGGATGAGCTGCCCCTCTTCGGGAAGCCGGTGCGCAATGTCGTTAGACAAGTATCTGGCCTTCCTCAGTTTTTTGATGTGTCCCTCCGTGACGGAGGAGACCATCCACTTGCCTCCCGCTTCGGACATGGCTGGAGAAGGTTGAGGTGGGGTGTGCGGACTTGGGCGCTGGAGCTCGAGTGCGCGGAAATGGATAGGCAAAGGAGGAAGAAGGCGTGGATGAAAAGGTGGATCCTTATCCCCTTATATGGGCAGACGCAACTATGCGTCCCCACCAGCCTGGTAAAACTCGCTTATCTCCCAAGCACCGTAATCAATGGCGCGGTTGGGTTACCCACGCCCGTATTGATGAGAATCCCGGGATAAGTGGACACGATCTCTGCTTTGACAAGACGTGCCAAGGAAACCGCCTCGCTAAACGCGCTGAGGTGGGACAGTAAAACGATTCGAATAAAGACTTGGCCGTGGTGTGATGTCACACTATAGAATACGCCAGCAGATTATATTTGTGTAAATATTATTCTCTCTATGGCAATATGTGGAAACTTATTTTGCAGAGCCGGACACTACCTTTGTGTTCAAAATCTTCTATAAAGTACTTGGAGGAGGAACCCGCCTTGCAATGCCGAAGACAATCTGCGCGCCGGACTCGTCGTCATTGAAGCCTGGTTCAGGGGCTACTGAGGGAGTCCTGGATTAGGGGGTGTCCGGATAGCCGGACTATACCTTCAGCTGGACTCCTGGACTATGAAGATACAAGATTGAAGACTTCGTCCCGTGTCCGGAAGGGACTTTACTTGGCGAGGAAGGCAAGCTTGGCGATACAGATATGTAGATCTCCTACCATTGTAACCGACTCTGTGTAATCCTAGCCCTCTCCGGTGTCTATATAAATCGGAGGGTTTTAGTCCGTAGGACGAACAACAATCATACCATAGGCTAGCTTCTAGGGTTTAGCCGCCTTGATCTCGTGGTAGATCTACTCTTGTACTACCCATATCATCAATATTAATCAAGCAAGACGTAGGGTTTTACCTCCATCAAGAGGGCCCGAACCTGGGTAAAACATCATGTCCCCTGCCTCCTGTTACCATCCGCCTAGACGCATAGTTCGGGACCCCTACCCGAGATCCGCCGGTTTTGACACCGACAAGTTCCTTGTGGCTTCCATGGACCCAGCTGTCAGCCTCTCCATGTGCAGTACTCTTCCGATGGAAGTCGGTCATCGACCACATTGACCACGCCGCGCCGAGAGCACCACGGCAGTGGACGACGGCGAGGCCAATACATCTCCAATGTATCTATAATGTTTGATTGCTCCATGCTATATTATCTACTGTTTTGGGAAATATTGGGCTTTATTATCCATTTCTATATTATTTTTGGGAATAACCTATTAACCTAAGGCCCAGCCCAGATTTACAGTTTTTTGCCTATTTCAGTGTTTCAAAGAAAACAAATATGAAACGGAGTCGAAACGGAACGAAATCGACTGGAGAAGTTATTTTTGGAAGGAAAGCTACCAGATGGACTTGGACCCCACGTCAGGAGCCAAGGGAGGTGCTCACGAGGGTGGGGTCGCGCCCACCCCCCTAGGGCGCGCCCCCTGCCTCGTGGGGCCCCTGAAGCTCCACCGACGTATCTCTTTCACCCATATATCTCCATATATCCAAAAACTTCCAGAGAGCACAATAGATCAGGAGTTCCGCCGCCAGAAGCCTCCGTAGCCACCGAAAACCAATCTAGACCCGTTCCGGCACCCTGCCGGAGGGGGCAATCCTTCTCCGGTGGCCATCTTCATCATCCCGGTGCTCTCCATGACGAGGAGGGAGTAGTTCTCCCTCAGGGCTGAGGGTATGTATCAGTAGCTATGTGTTTGATCTCTCTCTCTCGTGTTCTTGAGATGATACGATCTTGATGTATCGCGAGCTTTGCTATTATAGTTGGATTTGATGTTTCTTCCCCCCTCTACTCTCTTGTAATGAATTGAGTTTCCCCTTTGAAGTTATCTTATCGGATTGAGTCTTTAAAGATTTGAGAACACTTGATGTATGTCTTGCCGTGGATATCTGTGGTGACAATGGGATATCACGTGATTAACTTGATGTATGTTTTGGTGATCAAGTTGCGGGTTTTGCCCATGAACCTATGCATAGGGGTTGGCACACGTTTTCGTCGTGATTCTCCGGTAGGAACTTTGGGGCACTCTTTGAGGTCCTTTGTGTTGGTTGAATAGATGAATCTGAGATTGTGTGACGCAATAATCATACCCACAGATACTTGAGGTGACATTGGAGTATCTAGGTGAGATTAGGGTTTTGGTTGATTTGTGTCTTAAGGTGTTATTCTAGTACGAACTCTAGGGCTGTTTGTGACACTTATAGGAATAGCCCAACAAATTGATTGGAAAGAATAACTTTGAGGTGGTTTCATACCCTACCATAATCTCTTCGTTCGTTCTCTGCTATTAGTGACTTTGGAGTGACTCTTTGTTGCATGTTGAGGGATAGTTATGTGACCCAATTATGTTAGTATTGTTGAGGGAACTTACACTAGCGAAAGTATGAACCCTAGGTCTTGTTTCAACGCATTGCAATACCATTTACACTCACTTTTATTATTAGTTACCTTGCTGTTTTTACAATTTCAGATTACAAATACCTTTATCTACTATCCATATACCACTTGTATCACCATCTCTTCGCCGAACTAGTGCACCTATACAATTTACCATTGTATTGGGTGTGTTGGGGACACAAGAGACTCTTTGTTATTTGGTTGCAGGGTTGCTTGAGAGAGACCATCTTCATCCTACGCCTCCCACGGATTTATAAACCTTAGGTCATCCACTTGAGGGAAATTTGCTACTGTCCTACAAACCTCTGCACTTGGAGGCCCAACAACGTCTACAAGAAGAAGGTTGTGTAGTAGACATCAAGCTTTTTTCTGGCGCCGTTGCTGGGGAGGTGAGTGCTTGAAGGTATATCTTTAGATCTTGCAATCGAGTCTTTTAATTTCTTGTTTTATCACTAGTTTAGTTTATAAAAGAATATTACAAAAAAATGGAATAAAGTTTGCCTCATACGCTTCATCTTTTTAATATCTTTCGTGAGTATGATGGAAAGGAAAATTGTGCCAAAGTGTTAGAAGAAGAATGCATTAAAATGTTTGGCACTAAATACTTGAATGATGAGCATGATTGCAATGTTGTTAGTATGAATTCTTTGAATATCCATGATGCTAATGATATGCAAAGCCACAAGCTTGGGGAAGCTATGTTTGATGAAGATGATATTTTTTGTCCCCCAAGTTTTGATAAGCAAATTTATTATGATGAAAGCATGCCTCATATCTATGATGATTATTGTGATGACACGTATGCTTTAAAGAATAATAATAACAATGAAACTTGTCATCTTGATTTCAATTTTCAATCTCATGATAGTTACTCTGTTGAGTTTGCTCCCAGTATTCCGATTGAGAAGAATTTTGCTTATGTGGAGAGTAGTAAATTTTCTATGCTTGTAGATCATGAAAAGAATGCTTTAGGTGCTGGTTATATTTTTTAATTCATTCATGATGCTACTGAAAATTATTATGAGGGAGGAACATATGCTTGTAGGAATTGCAATAATATCAAGTTTCCTCTCTATGTGCTTAAAATTTTGAAGTTATGCTTGTTTTACCTTCCTATGCAAGTTGATTCTTGTTCCCATAAGTTGTTTGCTCACAAAATCCCTATGCATAGGAAGTGGGTTAGACTTAAATGTGCTAGTCATATTATTCATGATGATCTCTTTATGTTTCAATTCTTATCCTTTATGTGAGCATCATTGAAATCATCATGCCTAGCTAGGGGCGTTAAACAATAGCGCTTGTTGGGAGGCAACCCAATTTTATTTTTGTTCCTTGCTTTTTGTTCCTATTTAGTAATAAATAATTCATCTAGCCTCTGTTTAGATGTGGTTTTATGCTTTTATTTAGTGGTTGTGCCAA
The DNA here is from genome assembly GCF_018294505.1 of Triticum aestivum. Lineage (NCBI taxonomy): Eukaryota > Viridiplantae > Streptophyta > Magnoliopsida > Poales > Poaceae > Triticum > Triticum aestivum. The sequence goes on along the minus strand of NC_057806.1, from coordinate 382,236,288 downwards.
GTAGAACCTTTGGGAAGACTTGGGGAAAGTCTTGTTGACCATGCTGTAAAAAAAGAAACTTTAGCGCTCACGAGAACGGCTGCCATTTTTATTTGGAGAGTGCTATTTAGTCAATTATTTTTTTGCATATGATTAATAGATAAATTCATCAGGTCCAGAAATTCATTTGAGAATTTTATGAGTTCCAGAAGTATACGTTTGATCCAGATTACTACAGACTGTTCTGTTTTTGACAGATTCTGTTTTCCATGTGTTGTTTACTTATTTTGATGAATCTATGGCTAGTAAAATAGTTTATGAACCATAGATAAGTTGGAATACAGTATATATTACACCAATATGAATTTATAATGAGTTCATTACAGTACCTTATGATAGTGATTTGCTTTCTTATACTAACGGAGCTTATGAGTTTTCTGTTAAGTTTTGTGTTGTGAAGTTTTCAAGTTTTGGGTAAAGATTCGATGGACTATGGAATAAGGAGTGGCAAGAGCCTAATATTGGGGATGCCCAAGGCACCCCAAGGTAATATTCAAGGACAACCAAGAGCCTAAGCTTGGGGATGCCCCGGAAGGCATCCCCTCTTTCGTCTTCGTTCATCGGTAACTTTACTTGGAGCTATATTTTTATTCACCACATGATATGTGTTTTGCTTGGAGCGTCAATTTATTTTGTTAAGATTTGCTTTCTGTTATTTAGAACAATGTTTTGCATCTTTTATTTCAATAAAAGTGGCATTGATAGCCTTTACTATGCCTATTTTAGAATTCCACATGTTGCTGTTTGAAAACAGAAACTTTACCGCTGTTGCAATAATTCCCTATAAAAGTCAGAATGTGATAAAATGTTGAAACCTTTTGCATATTAAGATCTGATAACTTTACTACAGTGGGAATTTTATTTCATAATTTTTGAAGCTAGGGAAGTATGGATGTTGCTGCATTCTTTACAGACTATCCTGTTTAGGAAGATTGCTGTTATGTTTGCATTGTTTGGATATGTTTGCTTCTTTAATGATTCTATTTGAGGATAGGACTATTAAATATGCAGAGGCTTTTAGTATGCAATGTTGAATAATAATTTTAGTGATTTGCTACAGTAGAGCATGATAAGGTTTTTGCAATGGTTTATACTAACGTATCTCACGAGTCCTTGTTGAGTTTTGTGTGGATGAAGCTTTTGAGATTTAGGGAGACCATGATATGAGAGGAATTAAGGAGACACAAAAGCTCAAGCTTGGGGATGCCCAAGGCACCCCAAGATAATATTTCAAGAAGTCTCAAGCATCTAAGCTTGGGGATGCCCCGGTTGGCATCCCACCTTTCTTCTTCCACAACTATCGGTTAGTATCGGTTGATCCTAAGTTTTTGCTTCTTCACATGATGTTTGCTATTCTTAGATGTCATTTTATTTTGCTTAGCTTGCTGTTTGAATAAATTATCAAGATATGAAATTATTAAATGTTAGAGAGTCTTCACATAGTTGCATAATTATTCGACTACTCCTTGATCTTCACTTATATCTTTCGAAGTAGTTTGTCATTTGCTCTAGTGCTTCACTTATACCTTTTAGAGCATGGTGGTAGTTTTATTTTGAAGAAATAGATGAACTCTCATGCTTCACTTATATTATTTTGAGAGTATTAAATAGCATGGTAATTTGCTTAAAATCCTAATATGCTAGGTATATAAGATTAATAATAAAATTCTCTTATGAGTGTGTTGAATACTAAGAGAAGTTTGATGCTTGATGATTGTTTTGAGATATGGAGGTAATAATATCAAAGTCGTGCTAGTTGAGTAGTGGTGAAATTGAGAAATACTTGTGTTGAAGTTTGCAAGTCCCGTAACATGCACGTATGGTAAACGTTATGTTACAAATTTGAAACATGAGGTGTTATTTGATTGTCCTCCTTATGAGTGGCGGTCGGGGACGAGCAATGGTCTTTTCCTACCAATCTATCCCCCTAGGAGCATGCACGTAGTGCCGAGGTTTTTGATGACTTGTAGATTTTTGCAATAAGTATGTGAGTTCTTTATGACTAATGTTGAGTCCATGGATTATATGCACTCTCACCCTTCTATCATTGCTAGCCTCTTCGATACTGTGCATTGCCCTTTCTCACATTGAGAGTTGGTGCAAACTTCGTCGGTGCATCCAAACCCTGTGATATGATACGCTCTGTCACACATAAAGCTCCTTATATCTTCCTCAAAACAGCCACCATACCTATCTATTATGGCATTTCCATAGCCATTCCGAGATATATTGCCATGCAACTTTCCACCGTTCCGTTTATCATGACACATTCATCATTGTCATATTTCTTAGCATAATCATGTAGTTGACATAGTATTTGTGGCAAAGCCACTGTCCATAATTCTTTCATACATGTCACTCTTGATTCGTTGCATATCACGGTACACCGCCGGAGGCATTCATATAGAGTCATCTTTGTTCTAGTATCGAGTTGTAATCATTGAGTTGCAAATAAATAGAAGTGTGATGATCATCATTATTAGAGCATTGTCCCAAGTGAGGAATAAAAAAAAAGAGAGAAAGGCCATAAAAAAAGAGAAGGCCCCCCCAAAAAAGAGAAAGGCCATAAAAAAGGGAAAGGCCCAAAAAAATGAGAGAAAAAGAGAGAAGGGACAATGTTACTATCCTTTTACACACTTGTGCTTCAAAGTAGCACCATGATCTTCATAGTAGAGAGTCTCTCATGTTATCACTTTCATATACTAGTGGGAATTTTTCATTATAGAATTTGGCTTGTATATTCCTACAATGGGCCTCCTCAAGTGCCCTAGGTCTTCGTGAGCAAGCAAGTTGGATGCACACCCACTAGTTTCTTTTGTTGAGCTTTCATACATTTATAGCTCTAGTGCATCCGTTTTATGGCAATCCCTACTCCTTACATTAACATCAATCAGTGGGAATCTCCATAGCCCATTGATTAGCCTCGTTGATGTGAGACTTTCTCCTTTTTGTCTTCTCCACATAACCCCCCTCATTATATTCTATTCCACCCATAGTGCTATATCCATGGCTCGGGCTCATGTATTGCGTGAAAGTTTATGAGTTTGAGATTACTAAAGTATGAAACAATTGCTTGGCTTGTCATCGGGGTTGTGCATGGTGATAGCATTCTTGTGTGACAAAAATGAAACATGACTAAACCATATGATTTTGTAGGGATGAACTTTCTTTGGCCATGTTATTTTGAGAAGACATGATTGCTTAGTTAGTATGCTTGAAGTATTATTGTTTTTATGTCAATATGAACTTTTGTCTTGAATCTTTAGGATCTGAATATTCATACCACAATTAAGAAGAATTACATTTAAATTATGCCAAGTAGCACTCCGCATCAAAAATTCTGTTTTTATCATTTACCTACTCGAGGACGAGCAGGAATTAAGCTTGGGGATGCTTGATACGTCTCCAACGTATCTATAATTTTTATTGCTCCATGCTATATTATCTACTGTTTTGGGCAATATTGGGCTTTATTATCCACTTTTATATTATTTTTGGGACTAACCTATTAACCGAAGGCCCAGCCCAGATTTGTAGTTTTTTTTGCCTATTTCAGTGTTTCGAAGAAAAGGAATATGAAACGGAGTCGAAACGGAACGAAATCAACTGGAGAAGTTATTTTTGGAAGGAAAGCTACCAGATGGACTTGGACCCCATGTCAGGAGCCAAGGGAGGTGCTCACGAGGGTGGGGTCGCGCCCACCCCCCTAGGGCGTGCCCCCTGCCTCGTGGGGCCCCTGAAGCTCCACCGACGTATCTCTTTCACCCATATATCTCCATATACCCAAAAACTTCCAGAGAGCACAATAGATCGGGAGTTCCGCCGCCAGAAGCCTCCGTAGCCACCAAAAACCAATCTAGACCCGTTCCGGCACCCTGCCGGAGGGGGCAATCCTTCTCCGGTGGCCATCTTCATCATCCCGATGCTCTCCATGACGAGGAGGGAGTAGTTCTCCCTCGGGGCTGAGGGTATGTACAAGTAGCTATGTGTTTGATCTCTCTCTCTCTCGTGTTCTTGAGATGATACGATCTTGATGTATCGCGAGCTTTGCTATTATAGTTGGATCTGATGTTTCTTCCCCCCTCTACTCTCTTGTAATGAATTGAGTTTCCCCTTTGAAGTTATCTTATCGGATTAAGTCTTTAAAGATTTGAGAATACTTGATGTATGTCTTGCCGTGGATATCTGTGGTGACAATGGGATATCATGTGATTAACTTGATGTATGTTTTGGTGATCAACTTGCGGGTTCCGACCATGAACCTATGCATAGGGGTTGGCACACGTTTTCATCGTGATTCTCCGGTAGGAACTTTGGGGCACTCTTTGAGGTCCTTTGTGTTGGTTGAATAGATGAATCTGAGATTGTGTGACGTGTATTGTATAATCATACCCACGGATACTTGAGGTGACATTGGAGTATCTAGGTGACATTAGGGTTTTGGTTGATCTGTGTCTTAAGGTGTTATTCTAGTACGAACTCTAGGGCTGTTTGTGACACTTATAGGAATAGCCCAACGGATTGATTGGAAAGAATAACTTTGAGGTGGTTTCGTACCCTACCATAATCTCTTCGTTCGTTCTCCACTATTAGTGACTTTGGAGTGACTCTTTGTTGCATGTTGAGGGATAGTTATGTGATCCAATTATGTTAGTATTGTTGAGGGTACTTACACTAGCGAAAGTATGAACCCTAGACCTTGTTTCAACGCATTGCAATACCGTTTACACTCACTTTTATTATTAGTTACCTTGCTGTTTTTATAATTTCAGATTACAAATACCTTTATCTACTATCCATATACCACTTGTATCACCATCTCTTTGCCGAACTAGTGCACCTATACAATTTACCATTGTATTGGGTGTGTTGGGGACACAAGAGACTCTTTGTTATTTGGTTGCAGGGTTGCTTGAGAGAGACCATCTTCATCCTACGCCTCCCACGGATTGATAAACCTTAGGTCATCCACTTGAGAGAAATTTGGTACTGTCCTACAAACCTCTGCACTTGGAGGCCCAACAATGTCTACAAGAAGAAGGTTGTGTAGTAGACATCAGAGGCTTAGGAAGGGGATGACGCGGAGCCGGGAAAGACGCGACAATGGATGCCCACGCGGAGAGGAGTACGAGCGTTCACTGGTTCGGCTGTGGTGTGAGGCTGTCATCGCCGCAGAATAACAGGGGGTGTGGGTGAGTGGAGGGATGGCCTAACCAGTGGTGGGAGTAGTATGGGGGCGGTGAGGCTTCCGCGGTAGCACAGCCGGCCACGGGAGGCAGGAGCAGGTGGCACGACCGGCGCTGCTTTGGGTGGCTGGAGCAAGAAGACCAGAGGTTGAAGAAGCACTATGGCCGTTGGATGGACATCATACGGTCACTGGAGTATTGACTAAGTTGACAAAGCCCTCCGTCCCCGTCAACTTAGTAGGCCCACAAGTCAGCCCAACAATATGGTGGGTCCCAGCTAGCAGGTGGGTATTCATCTTTTGGGCGTAATAAGGAGGCACTTCCTTGCGTGCGAAGATATAGCTGGTGGGTCTGACCTGTCAGCGGGGGGAATGTTTTTTTCGTGAAATACAGAGGCCCTTCCTGTGGGTCCTAGCTGCCAGGTGGAGGAATCATTATTTTGCGCGTAATAAGGAGGCATTTCCTTGCGTGCGGCCATGGACCCAGCTGTCAGCCTCTCCATGTACAGTCCACTTCCAATGGATGTTGTTCATTGACCACGTTGACGAGGCCGCGCCGAGAGCACCAGGGCGGTGGACGGCGGCGAGGCCTAGGAAGGGAACGACACGGAGCCAAGGAATACTCGGCAGTTGTTTCCCACGCGGAGGAGTACGAGGGTTTACTGGTTCGTCTGCCGTCACCGGAGAATAACATCATGTGTGGGTGAGTAGAGGGATGGCTAGGCCAGTGATGGGAGTACGGTGGGGCCGTGAGGCCTGCGCGGCAGCATAGCCGGCCGCGGGAGGAGGGAGCAGGCAGTCTTGTCGGTGCTTGGTTGAGCGGCTAGAGCATGAAGAGCAGAGATTGAAGAAGCACGACGGCCGTTGGATGGACACCCAACAGTCACTGCTCTCGTGTGTTGACTAAGTTGACAGGGTGTTGCGTGTGCGTCAACCTTTTTTTTATGCAAGCATACGCGTCAACCTTTAGTAGGCGCACAAGTCAGCCTCAAATCCGTGGAAAACAGCATACAACCCATCTGCCATTATTATTTCTAATAATGTACATCCCATTTGCTAATTCTTAAGATTTTTTGGAGCCCATCTTCTTTTTGTTAGCATTACACCCCATATTGTGGCCACAGTTAAAAAGTATACGAAATTTTGCATATTTCGATGTGGTCAACTATTTTTAATCCAGAAATATCGATTCACATTCAAACTATTTTGAAAAATAATTTATATAAATATAAAATCAAATAATTGTCCACGCATAAAAATCAATGGAATTTAAGATCTTGTAATGAAAAAAATTGAAACTAATTCCTGGTTTGATGTGTTTTAAAAATGTACAGCCCATTTCTGGGCAAACCGAATGAAACTCTCCTCGTCTTGAAAGATTTGCAGCCCAGCAGGGCTGATAAAGCAAGTAGGCCTTGTTTGGGTATTTCTTAAAAAAATAGAACTGGGCTAGCCATTTTCAGCAATAAAAAAATACAACTGGGCTCATGATGTGGTAAACATAAATAAAACCCTGGCTAGACGGGCCACAGCCCCCGCACAGCCCCGTTGTTACCCTGATCCGTCGCTAAAACTAGTATAAATAACAACTGCTTTTTCTCAAAAAAAACTGCGCAACTTGCTGGGTCCCTGGTGTCAGCCACTCGTAGTGTAATTCTCTCGTTTATTGACTATGTTGACAATGGCGTGAGCCCCAGATGTCCAACCATTAGGAGGAACCATATTTCTGGGCTTGTACTATAGAGGCACTTGCTTGCATACTGCCATGACGCTGGTGGGTCCCTACTGTCATCCTCTCCACGTACAGTCATCTCCTTGTTCCTCTCGGTTGTTGACGGCGTTGAAAACGCAAGAGGGCGGCGCACCACGCACGGCGAGCGAACCAAGGCCGCAAGGCGGAGGACGATGGCAAGGCCTCGGACGGAACGAACAGGAGCCATTGAAGATGCGCCGGTCCAGTCGCAGGCGGAAGGGAGTACGAGGGTTGACTGGTTCGGGCGCGGGTGTGTGTTGGGGTTGGCATCGCCGGAGAATAACAGGATGTGTGGGGGAATAGAGGGAGGGACTGGCCAACATTGGAGGGTACGTACGATAGGGCGGCGGAGGCGCAGCCAGCCATGGGAGGCGAGAGTAGGTAGAGCCGATGGGGTGGTTTGGTTTGGGCGGCTGGAGGAAGAAGAAGACAAGAGATAGAAGATACACGACAGATGTTGGATGTCAATCCAATGACTGGTAGGCAAAATCGTTTGTTGACTGGCTAGTAACTCGACGCCACCTTGGATAGGCTATTTCCTCGCGGGTCCCAAATGTCAGAATCCAAATCTGTCACGGTCATGCAGCCTTTCCTATGAAAATTTACAACCCATTTGATGTGCTAGTTCGAAATAAGTTTGTGGGTGCTGGTGGGGGCTAATCACTTGGCTTCTGTAATGCACAGTGAGCTCAAGCAGCCGGCGAGAGTGATGTTATTTCCCTTGGTTGGGATTTGTTACAATATTTCACTCTAAATTAAACAAATGGCAAGCTATTTGCCTTGTTTCAAAGAAAATATGACAGTCACAACTGAGTTGAAAAGGGCAGGAACATCTAACTCCAGCTTACAAACTGTACAAAAGCATGAGGTTAATTGTTCATCAGGTTTACAAAAAAAACCAGATTGAAAAGGGCAACAACATCTAACTCCAGCACTGTTTTCGGCAGTCATAGTCAAATGGATCGGTCAGGTCCATAGAATGAACATCCTGGGTCATAAAATTTACTGGATTATGACCACAATATGTTGTAAATAGAAGCCCGGCATGTTCAGAAGCTCTTTTGCCCACCTGAAACTCCTTTTTTTGCTCTTCGACATACCCATCCGTCAATTCAGTAAATATATGGGCTTTTAATTGATTTTACTATTTACTAGTGTGGATGGGCTGTTTTGTCTTGGGCCCAGAGAAATAGTTACTACTAGTACAGTGGAGACACTCTACAGCTACCTAGAAAAACAATTACTACTAGTACAGTGGAGACACTCTACCGCTTCTGGCTCCTCCTAGGTCATTGAAACGTCTCCCTCTACTGAATGCCGTTATACTTTTGTTCACCGACATGCGGGCCATGCAGCGCGCGGGCCCAAATGCCATCCACCAAATTAGAAGGTAGTATGCAGGCGGAGAGTCACCCCGGTCGTAGCGCGGCAGTAACAAGCCGTCGTATCACAAAACCCCACCTCCCCGCGGTCTAAGTTTAATGGATGAAGCAACCATCATTTCACTCTTCGCTGAATCCTCTTCTCCCTCACCGTCTTCAAGAAAGGCAACACTCGCATCTGCCACTGTTCTTCTCTCCGAACGAAGGGAAGGTAAGCGGACCCGTGATGTTGGTATATTTTCGTTCAGAGAAAAAAAAGAACTTTTGCAAAGCAGTAACCGATCCTCACTCTCTTTTTGTTTCATTGTCATTGCGGTTGTGTTTTCCTTTCAGTGGTCTCCTAGTATTCATCAGTTTCATGATGGGCCAAGGAGAACCAGGCAAAGATCTGCCAATATTGGAGCATACGCGGGAGGCTGATCCCCACGAGACAGAGAGCTCCAAGAAGATGGAGGCAACCACCGAGCCGACCCCAGATACGCTCACGGCCACTACTGAGATGGTCAACGCCCCGTTTGAGGTTACATCCCCCGTGGCACTGCAGGAGCAGTTTTCCCCCTTCGAGGATGTGTCCCCCCGCTGAGCTGCCCATGGTGATTTCCTTCTTTGCCGATCTTGATTGTGGTTTTTCATCTAAGTATGTGGTGATTTTTTTAGAAAAGGAAGTATGCGGTGATTAATAGTGCAAAAATTTATTAGCTTCGACGCCATGCTATACATAGTGGTTTAAATAACTTGTGTTTCTTATACTGAAAAGTAATTCAGAATTTGTTTCTGTTTCAGTTAGAGCCCTGATGCAGACAAGGATTGTGTGGTTGTACATGCCACTCGCTATGAGGCGGACGATCTAAATATACGCACTGGGAAAACAGAGTTCTTAGGTTGTTGGATCCTGGAAGCCATTTGCGGTTATACCAATGAAGAGTTGTATTCCAGCCTCACTATTGTCAGGCGTGTTGTCCAGGGTGTGCTAAAGCACAAGAAGTTCAAAGCTACTCCTTCGTTTGTGAGGCATACTGTTCTTGTCAAGCTTACACAGGAAGATGACGTGACATGCCTACACAAACAAGTTAATCAGTGGCAAGGCCACAAGATTGTCTTCATGAAGGTTCACATGATTGAGCTGCCGCGGGACGTCCTCGATGATGTTCATGGCAAGGTCCGTCTTGTGTCTAGCCCAAATTAGATCGAGGCATGAAATAGTTGCCCCAGCTAGTGTTTAATAGTAGTTTGGATTGTGTCTAATTATCTGAACCTTGCCTGTTATCGACCCCTCTGGGGCTAGTACTCTGTTTGAATCCGTCTATGGGAACTGCTGCTACTTTTGTGTGCCCGTGAATCATGTGAGAACCATCATAATTGTTGCCGAAACAGATGCGTCCTCACTAGTTTTTTCATGAATATGGCATGGTAAGACATAAGTTGTCATGGTTTATCATACGAGCAATGTGTGTTTTGATGAAATAGAGCACTCGTTCGAGAACCATGCGTCGACGTATACATAAGTACTTGTAAACACTGTTGGTGCTACCCCACTTGTAAGCAGTTGTGCAAAACATGGCACATTGGCTCAGCTCGCTTCAACACTAGGCTATCAACCAGCTAACAATCAACAATCTGTTGTCTGACATATAAGCAACTATGTATCTTGTTACAATGGTTCATGCAGTTAATTGAGGCCACAATGTAATAAATTCCAAACGTTCACACGCTAGTCCAGCGCTCATGTGGAACACTCACATTAAACTCGTCTTCATAAAAAACTTGAAAAGCATAAGTTAAGCAATTTTATACATCTCAATGATTCATAGAACATAACAAACATATACTAGTTCACAGCAAAAGACAAAGTTGTGAGAAGGTTTACAAATCAGGAAAAAAACAAGCAAGGCGTCTTTGAGCAAAGGGCCTCCCGGCAGGCTTAAATTTCCTGGAGTTCACTCTGGTTTTTTCTTGTTGCCACCATTCAGGGTTAGGTTCTCTCATTCCAAAATAACCAATTATAATTGTGGTCTCAGCTGGAATGCTAAACTGAACCATGCAGTGTACTGACCAGCTGAAATGCTTGTGCATTCCACTAAATTTAAGCACCGCTATTTGCAGAAATAAGCAGACCACAATGCCTCTTGTCCGCGCACCTGTCCAAAAAACCGCCGTGCAGCCATGCCAGCTAGTCCTCGGTCCATGGATGAACTGGTAGAAAGTGCATTCCGGACTAGGATGCAGTTGTTTTCACTCGTCCCTGCACTGCAATCAGGAAGTAAAACGTATGAATCAACTTCTTTTAGATTGTGTTGGTCATTCTACCTTAGTTACTACCAATGTAGGGATACCTTGAGGACGGGAGGTTAGACGACGACAACGAGGGATAGCCATCTCATTTTGCGCAGTTGTACTAAAACTGAGGTGTGTGCTTTTGATTGTGCGGATAGAAATGATACGGAGACAGACATCCAAAAATGATATGGAGACAGACATCCCTGTTTGCGCAAATACGAAATACGGTTATTTAAACAGTGACAGATATTACTACTTTCCCCCGTTTCCTCTTAGAACCAAGTCCTAGATTCATGCTACAGCTTTCCCACTTTCTTCCCTGTTTGAACCAATGCTTTGAGTCGACTGTATGAACTAGCTTTACTTCTAATAATAGTAGAAGTCTAGGTGGCTTTGGAACAGCGGACGGAAGTAGAAAAGGATCCACACGAAGGGAGCTGGGGCAGTAGAGCAAGGTAGGTTTCAAAGGAATATATACTTGAGGGTCATTGGCATGTGGCAAAGACGGCGTCGGGATGCCCCATCTTGGCCACAATGCCGCAGGGAGGAAGAAGGGGTCGGAGGCCCTCCCGAGCCGGCGCTCTCTTGGAGAGAACGACACGGCCGCCGATCAGGACGCACGGGCAGCCGTTGCTCTCGTCCCTCGCCGCCGACGACAGCATGAACGATGCACCTACACCCCTGCCCCGGTCGAGGTTGTCCGGCCGGATTTGTGACCAGCCGTAGCTGAGAGAGAGTGTGGCCATCTATGTGTTGCTTAGATCTAGAGAGCATGAGAGAGTGAACGAGAGGAACCCTAGTAAAGCAAGCGCTAAGGCTCCTGCTTTTATATATAGTGGAGTGATTTTGTTGTACCAGCTTCAAAAAAATGCGTTCCTATGTGTACCCGTGAGTGGGTGTGAGAGAACTAGTGCGTGTGTGCACCGCTTCTCTTCGTGAGAGTACAATATACTATGCCCAAAGAACGTTCGCCGCAAGAGTAATAGTATAAGTGTGTGACGTGTGAGCTAAAATAAAATGTGTGCGTCGTCTTTTGTTTTTTAGAAGTTCTGAGGGTAGGGTGTGAAGAGCACATATGTGCGTGACGTCCACCTGCAGATAGACGGTGGGTGCGACGTGCGAGTCTGCGAGAGGACTCGGGAGAGTCGTGACTCGTGAGGGTGCATGTGCGTGAGAGTGAGGGGGCACGTATCAACGCAATGCATGCGTCCGTAAATCATTATCCGACAAACGTTCGCCACAAGCCTTTTCCTGACGAACGCTGTAAGAACCATTAGATTGGCATCCGAGAGTGTCAGTTTTGCCATGTCATTTAACAGAACAACCACTCCTCCTACACACAAATATTCCACGTGAGTGTTAGCAACTGCCGTATGCTCCCTCCGTTCCGAAATGTAGTGCATATAGCTTTATTGAAAATTCGAACCTCACAAACTTTTACTGAGTTTTCGTGTACCAAATTGCACATGTAGAATACCATGTATATATCATTTCATTCATCTTCAAGAGGTAACTATAAAGATGGGTGAGGAGTCTACAAAGAAAGACCATCGTATCACCCGCAGCAATTTCAAGCATCCTTTAGTGTCGAGGAATATCATAGGAACTCTATATGATATGATTTTTATAGGATTTTTTCCTTTAGAGCCAATTGGTTCATAGGAATAGATTCATATACTCCACATTTCAAAGGAAATAAACATGATATCATTTCTATAGCTTTAGAGCCACTTGGTTCATATGAATGGATTCCTATACTCCCTTAATTTCAAAGGAAAATAAACATTAGCGTATATTTAATAGAAAAGTTCCTATGATATGAACCAAATTACATCTCTTTTCTAATCCCTCCTCATAGGAATTGAGATACATGTCATCTCTAGATTCAATACAAAAGTTCCTATGATGTGAACCAAATGACATCTCTTTTCCAATCCCTACTCATAGGAATTAAGATGCTCCATGTCATCTCTTTCCCTACAACTTCCATGTATACATCTTCTATTCCTATATAGATAGTACAACCCACTAGTAGCTTTTTTCCAAAACTTGCAACTATGGCACAAGAACTATATAGTGTGCCAATAACTTTGAAAGATGGTCGCTGGATGAAGCTAACCCTACAGTGCAGAGATAGGCAAATCCGAGCACTACTGGCCGTTGGATATCATCAACATTCCACCAGATCTGCCACATGTACAATTTAGAAGACTCCATGGTTGAACTTAAGCATAATGCACACACCTCAAAACACAAGCTCTTCTCCTTTGTTCTAGAATCTTCTGTATCATAATTGATTATTTTTTCTAAATGAATTACCATTATCTGTTTTTTACTTTATGATTTACAATGCACAACCCCATGAATCTTAACATTTTTATAAAACTAATTGATTTTGAATGAGCCGAACTATAAGAACTAAACGAACATCTACATCATGCATATATGACTCAAAGCTTTACATGCTATATTGTGTATTTATTCATAATTTGGTTTCGAAATTTCATGCATTCAATACATGTGTACCTTACTAGTTTTGAGTAGAGTAGCAAATTCCACGCGGCCTCGGGTATACCAAAATGCAGGGCCCATGCATCATTGCCTTTCGGTCGAACCTACGTCCACAATTTTTTGTACGTACTATATCTCCACTGGTCCCCGAACCCAAAATGCTGCCTTGTTCCCGTAAAACCAAGCGGCCCACACATATTTAAGGCGTCGACTCGAACCGGTTTACTATGACGTGGCCTCGCACGCCGTAGTACTCCTACAAACCCTACCGCCGCACTCATCATCGGTTTTCTTCAAGAGGACAAGGGAGAAGCCGATTTGTAGTGGAGGTGCTTTCAAAAAAAGGATCTGTAGTGGAGACCCCTACCATAGGGTGCTCTAGGTAGCTGTCGCACACATCATTGTTTTCTCTTTTCTTTATGCTCTTGCGCCCTAGAGTGAAATGATGGTTTCTTCGTCCGTCCAGCTTAATGCGGGAAAGGTGGGGCTTTGTGATTTGACCCCTCATCGCTCATTTCTACTACTGCGGCACTACGACTGGGGTGCCGCCAATTCCAACCGCTGCTCCGAACTGTAATTTGGTGCATCGCACGTGGAACAAGATGGTGGATGAGCCACATGTCGGCCAAAGGGGTCCTGTTAAGTGTGTCACCATTTCGTGTGCGGACTGACCCTGCTTGAGTTGCTACGCCAACACGATAGGAGCAGCCTACCACTTGGTTTTGCTCCTTGGTGAATCCCGACTATATTGATCTAAAAAGATACGTGCTGAACTACCCTCTCCCTCTCGGTTTTTTTATTTTTAGGCGTCTCGGTTTATAGGGCATGCACATAGTTCTAGGTCATCCATTTGACTAACTAAATATGAGTTACTATATCACAAAAAGTATATCATTGGATTCTTAAGCGGATGTAGTTGTATTTAAAAGTCGAGGGCGGGGCTTTTCCTGCGCGGTAGGCGGGGCAGTTCCGCCGAGTCGATTCGACAGAGACGCGAGAAGACAAGGGAGTAGGCTGCTGCAAACGTAGGGCTGTGTGATTTGACAGTGAGTTACTGCCGGATAGGTGGGGCCCGTGATTTGACTTGCCATTATCATTTTAACTGCGGCGCTACGACTGGCGTGAGTCTCCTGATTCCTGACCACCTCCATTACGAAGAAAGAGATAGAGAGGAGTAAAAAAATACACTTATAGCCAACCTTGTTGTAGTATGAGTGACTAAGTGATGACTATGTATGACATGCCAACATCAGATAGCCTAACGCACCATGTTAAATCTCCAAGGGCGTGAGCGACGCGACGGTCATGGTAGGCGCGACCATGATACGGGCTGCTGGCAGCCCTTGGATCTAAGATCAAACGGTCGCATGCTAAGTTGCTGAAAATTTGCAGAATAACCCTCCAGGATAGGATATTCACCCATAGGTCTAGAATCACGCCATGCAACCGTTCGATCTCAGATCCAAGGGCTCTCGGAAGCCCGTATCATGGGAGAATGGAAAGCCACTACCCTGCCGTTCGCACGCTGGCAGTTCGCTCCTACTCGTCCCCGCACGTCCTTCAATACTAAGGCGGTTCGCTCCTAGTCGTCCCGTCCATTCACATTACGGCAGTTCCACTAATCCTAACCCTCCTCCCAAATCCATGGTGTCCCAAATCTCCACGATCGGCGGTGAGTACAAGGTTAGAACCATCACCGGCGATGAGTTCGACATAATATACACCTGTTCTTCCGCGACGGTGAAAGCATGCCTTTCTCGCTTCAGATGCATGTTCCCAAACTCAGATGATGAGTGGGTCGCTGGGCTAGATGTCGAGTACACCATAGTCCTGGGACCAGAGAAGGATCTAAAGGACGAAGAGAGGAAGAAGCCCGCCGTGATCCAGGTTTGCGTACATAATGTTTGCTTGGTCTACCACATATGCCATGCCGACGTTGAGTGCCAGGATTTTAAGAACTTCCTCAAGGAAAAAACAGTGAAATTCATTACTGTAGACTTTAAGAACGACAAAGAAGTCCTGGGTCGGATAGGCCTCGTTGTAGGCAACCCCTTCGACCTCCAGAAGAATCGGCTGGTGCCCTTTCGTCAGCCTTCAATGCTGACCCTGGCAGGAGCCATGGTTCATCCTTCGAACCGTAAACTGGAGAAAGCTCATCACACGTTTCATCGTCATGGATGGCAGCGGAATGTACTAGATATAGACCACATCCACTATGCTGCAATGGATGGCTACCTTTGTTTCAATATCTACAAGGGTTGGATGAAGAGCAACAGCCAAGTGTGCGGTTCAAGCAAAGAAGTATCGGCCAAGAGGGAGAGGGACAAGGACGAAGTCGAGGACATGGACGAGGACTCCGAGTAAGGTGGCAGTGTCGTTGCTCATGATGGTTCTAAACTTCTAATGCAGTGTCTACCGGATTAGTTGCATAGTTTAATTTCAGGTGTGCTTAGTTTAATTTGAGGGGTGTGTTGTGCTGAGCCCCCAGCAGAACTATGTTATGTTTCTTCTCGTTACTTTAACTCTTCAGTATGTACATACTACTAGTATTTCTTTAATAGGATTTAGCACCCCAATTAAGCATGTACTAGCTTTATAATAGTACTATATGCATAATTTGGCGATGAGCGCTCTCTATATGTACCACTTTTTTTTAATTTCAATTTTTTCTCCATGGCGCAATCCATCGATAGTACTACTATACAAAAGTATACATTTTTTAAAAGGCTAGAGTACTGTTCATCACATATATAGCCAGTTAAATTCTCAACCTAGAACGACGTGCATGCCATGTAGTAAACCGATACGGAGGAAGTATGGTAAAATTGAGGTGATTTTATCGAGCGATCGGCGGGGGAGCATGGCCTGTCATGTGGTCCCACATGTCATGATGTACCAAGGTGATGCGCGTGTCCCTCTTGAGGCAGAAGCAATACTACGTGGTTTGAGATGATGCCAAACCGAAGTGTGAAATAATGGTTGCTTCGTCCGTCTGGGAAGGTGTGGCATTGTGATTTGATGTCTCATTGCTCATTACTACTACTGGGCCGGTACGAGTGGGTGCATCCCCCTGCTGTTCTGCACTGTTATTTGGTGCTTGACACGTCGACCCGGTTGCTATATGTCCCACATGTCGGCGACAGGAAGTACAGAATTCATGAAAGGGAGCGTCGACGGAGGAGTATACTACAGAATTCATGAAAGGGAGCGACTTAGTTTTGGAAAAATCTGTTTTTACGGAGTACGTACCCACTAGGGTTTATAGGGCTCATCTAAAAAACATTCGTTTTTTCCGTTTGATAAGTCTCAGTTCTACTATACTAGTAGTAGTACCATTACATGTTGGATTTTGAGGTGCGTTAGATCACCCGACGCAAGCAGTGTCAAGAGGAAACTAACCAATGCATGTACAAGTTCATGGAAATTTAGTGGTCATTCATGCATTTGTTCTAATTAATGCCTCGGTAAACATAACTTCTTGAGAAAAACGAGCGTACTAATTACTTGTGCAAACTACGAAATTAATTCGACCACTCACCGTCTACCTTGGTTGGAGAGATTTTGAAATTGAGCCATAAACTAGAAAGGGGGGAGTAGTAACTTTTGTCTCGATTACTATTTGTGGCCTTGTATAGATGCAAAATGTATTTTTTATAGTGGCCTTGTATAAGTAAATGGAGGGAGTACTAACCAAAGTACGTAGTAGGGACGAGGAGTAAACGGAGGGAGTAGTAAAATTTTCTCCTCGTGCTGCGAGCCACCGCGCGTGTGGGCGAGGGAGCGGTCGTAAAGGCGTACATTAGTAGTAGTAGTAGTACTACTACTACTACTCGTAAGCAAGCTTCACCTCATCCCGCGAGCCACCGCACCCATGGGCGGGGGAGACGGTGTACTAAGCAAGCTTCTCCTCGTTCTGCGAGTTGACGGGACACATCAAAAGTACTCCAGTGTATAGAGCCTTGCCTCTAAGGTAGGCCCCACATGGTTTGCCTCTTTTTTTAATTTAACATAACGCGTCAAGTTGCAATTTGTTTGTTCACCCATGGTAGACGATCCTCCCTCCACCAAGTGGACAACCAGTACACGTGCCAAATTACCACGCGGGCTGCCTTTTTCGTACAGAAATGAGCTCCATCATGTACCCGCGCGGGTGTGGTTGGGAAAGAGACGGGAGTATGTGAGCCGTGCGTGCACCTCTTCTCTTCGTGCACGTCCCCCACCTACGTGTGTGTGTGAGAGAGAGAGAGATACAAACCTAGACATAATGCGCCGTCCATCCCCATGCCTCCGCCCAGTCCGACCACCAGTCACCACCACGCCCCACTCCTCTTCACCTTATCTCTCATCTTTCTCCCTCCATTTTTATATACAAGGGGCCACTATCAAAATTACAATTTGCAGACATACAAGGCCACTAACACTAATCGATGCAATATTAATGGTGTTTGCCTCGTGGTCCTAGCAAAGGAGGACATTAATTATCCCTTGCATGCATGCGGGAGTTTGTAAAAAAATGCATCTTGATGTTCCGTGCAATGCACGGGCATCTTGCTAGTCCATGAAAACAACACATGGAAAAATTCCATGACAAACGAGGGATTTGAATATGTTGGGAGGGGATGTTTGGATCTTGCCCGGGGTAGCCAAAATATTGGCGACCCTTTTGTCCACCGGTGCCTTTGCCACTGATGAACGAGGAATGGCTCGGGTGCTCATGCTGTCATGCATCCTCCAGCGCGCACGTTGGAGACGAGCTCGCACGAGCTGCATTTTTTTGTCCCACAACGCCGCCCGAGCCGCCCGCAGACCGACCGGCGACCCAAAAATTACGCCATCCAACCGTAGCCGCACACATTATGACAGCAACTCAACCAACCGGACGAAATTCAGGCAAACACGTAGACAAACTGATATTTCATATAAACAACGATGGAAATCATATAAAATACCAGATTTTCATACAAACATGACGGATTTCATTACATTCAAACGAACTATGCGGTGCTAGTTCTGGACAGCACAGGTATATAATACCTGGCCTAAATGGTCGCCCACCGATCGATTTGTGTTCCTCATGTCCGGCAGCATGATCACCGGACTGCCGGGAGCCCCGGAGGTATATGCTTCAGCGCAAAGGACGGCTCGCTTCCCCACTGCCCAACGGATATCATTGGCTGGTGCCAAAGATGATGGTGGCCGGCACCGGTTCGAGTTCATCACCGGCCACTACTTCGCCTTGGCCGGCACCGGCTCGAATTCATCCTAACATTCCCCTCTTCCGTGGAGCCCATGCGGGGTCGACGAAGGTCCTCGCAACAAAAGGATCCGGCAAGACACCTGTTGTGTACGCTGGCGTCGCCTTCGTGGTGGCCTTCATGGGACCCAAGCGGCGGCAGCCTCCCGTGTTCTACTTCTCCTCGATGATGGCGACGGACACGGAGGCGCTGGCCACCAACTCGTCGCTCTCCGCGCACCCGACTTTTGTCGCCGCTTGCATGGCGCGGCCACCGGCATGGGAGTCTCGGCCACAAAAACGAGAGACGTGGTACAAGGCGGTGGCATGGACGGCAGCAACGATGCCCGTGCGCCGCTCCTCGTCGAGCTGGCCTGGAGCGGCGAGTTGCTGAACCACGCACCGGCTTGGGGCGGCAACTGGCTCCGTCGGGCGAGGGGAGGGAGGTGGATCAACGAGATGCATAGCTCGTATCCGGCGGGCTACCCAGCCGGCTTGGATGCGGAATAACTACTCTTCGTAAGCCATTGTAAGAGTGGACAAAATGGTGGAAGAGATAGGGGAGCGGTGGAGGTGTGCGATTCTTGGCCGGCGTTTGGCCTCGTTTAAATAGGAGATTGAATAGACGGCGGACGGGAGGAGCTCGGTCGGCGTTGCGTTTAACACCGGCCCGGCCTTGAACAGACGTGTGTCCAGAGTGGGTTTCTCGGCTTCCACACAGGCGGGTTTCATGGAGGCGTTTGAATGCGGCACGGAGATGTGTTCAGCCGGGCGTGCCGCGAGTGGTACCCTCGACTCTGACCTAGGACACCGCATCGTTCTTCCACTGACGTGTGGGCTCTTTGGGTGCATGGCCTGCATGTCAGTGACCCAACACAGGCAGTGCACAACAGAGGAACCTTTGGTGGGCCAGGGCGGTCAGAAGCGGGCATTTCATAAACCGATGATTGTTCATTGAGTGTGACGTCATCTTTTTCATGTAGATAATCCTACTATGTTGATAGCCCGTTTGATACATTGTGATTCATAATGACCGCTGCAAACATCAATGTTTTGCTTATCACAGGTAAGATTGATTAATACCCGTAACAATCCATGTACTTAACAAAGGGTGCATGCACGTATAGGTTGAGCATGTGTCTTGCGTCGTGTGTTGTGTGCATGCAGGCGTGTGAGTGTTGCGTGCGTGCAAGGGTAAGTTTCAGTGTTGCATGCATGGGTGCGTACATGCGTGTGTTCGTGAGTGCATGTGTACGTGTCAGTGTTGCACGCTAGCATGCGTGCGTGTGTACGTGTCAATGTTGCACGCCTACATGCGTGCGTGTCTTACGTGTGTAAGTGTGTACGTGCGGGGTGAGGCTACACGTCGGTCGACTGACTTCTTCATCTTTTTTTTGAGGGGATGACTTTTTCATCTCTGGTCATTAGATTTTCTAGCCGTTGGATACAAAATCAAGGGCCTCCAGTTTATCATCAAACTCCACCCCCCTGAGCCGCCAGCCACCACCGGCCGAACTGACAGCCCCCGCCGCCTGCGACCGGCCCGCCCTCCCCGAAACCACTCCCCACCACCGGTCCGCCGCCGCACCGGCCATCCCTCTAGCCCCCTCCCCCCCGCCAAGCTTTTTCTCCGGGGATCCCCACCCCACCGCCCAATGAACGCCCCCAACCGCCGGTGACTGCCAACCAGAGGTCTCACGACTTCGAATACCCACCGACCCCTAATTTATTACCATTTTTGTCCTTCATATACGCGCTGACGGGTGGGCCCTATGGTAATGTGCGCTGCTGAATGTGGACCGTTTGACTGGTCAATTGATCGTGTTATCAACAAATTACGGAGTTGTATGGTGAGCCAGTGACTGTATGATCACCCTAAAATGTACTCCTATTTTATTAACATAGTATAGACTCAAACTACCATTTCTTTCTTTCTTATATGGGCTGATAGGTGGGCCCCACGGTTACGCGCCCCGATGGTGCAACACTAGTTGCGCCGCGTGGAACGTTTGACTGGTCAATTGATTGTGTCATCAACAAAATACGGAGTTGTATGGGTGAGCCAGTGACCATATAATCATGATATGTATTTGTTTAACACGGTATAGATGCAAGGGCTCATATATACGCGCAAGCACTCACCGCTATAAGTGCACACACGTGAACCCTACCCCTATGAGCACCTTCGAGAGAGTGGGCCAGCATATATGATCTTGAGATTTTACGAAGTCACCATAGGTGCCTCGTAGTCGAGTGGAACGTCTCCTCCCACTGAACGTACATCGCCCGAAAATACTGAAATTAACACAAGATAAATGTGAGCACCAGGACTTTAACCTTGGTGGGCTCGAGAAACCACTGTCCTCTAACCATCCAACCACATGTTGGTTAGCACGACAAAATGTATGTGGTTACCGTGATGAGCTTATTTTGAAGTCCAGTGACCATATCGTGCTTTCGCTTCAAATACAATGACCGTAAGTGTCGTCAAAAAAATATGGAGCACGCATCAAATGCAAAGTCCGTCAGTGTCATCAACAAAATATGGAGACGTATCGTGAGCTAGATACCGTTGTACTATTGTATATGCTTATTTTCTTAGTGGCCGATTGCGTGTGTGGTGTGGGGGGCACATAATTTCTAGTTGTGGTGGGTCAACATGAAGACTCATGGGTCGGTTCCATCCTGCGCCACATATAGGTTGGACTGAGACGTGTTATATGAAGACCCATATGGAGGACTCGGCGTACAACACGAAGCTACCAGTGTCGCGGAGGACTCTATCCCCACTGGTGATAAGCCGACTATATATGATTTGTAACCCTAGGCCCTTAGTATGTTATACAAGCTTGGGGGCTAGTTCATCGATAGTATACACACACGCACAATGCCTGGTATTCACGTGTACTTTGTACACACCCCTATCACTAATATACAGTACCAGGAGTAGGCTCTTTCTTCAACTGCAAGAGTCCGATCCGAACTAGGGTAAAACTTTGCCTCATATTACCATCCAACCTAACAGCCAGGGATATCCTACAGAATGATATGATGAAATCATATCTGCCAACTACTAAGAGAGAGGTGTGTCAGGGGGGGCAATGTGTGCGAGAGAGGCCTAAAGATAATGTGCATGCGGGAGACCGTGCATGTGTATATATGCATGTGAGAGAAATAGTGTTTTTCAACTGAGATTAGTGAAAAGAGTGGTACATAGTAGTCAGAAAGAGAGAGAGAGAGAAACAGAGAGAGCATGTGCGTGAGACACCCCGACACCCTGAGAGAGATTGTGAGCATGTGTGAAAGAGAAATGCCGATGCATATAAAGTGTGTGCACTTATGCGTTAGATAGAGAGATATATAACGCGTTTGTGAGAACGGGGCGAGGCATAGTGGCACATATATGGCATTATTATTTTTGGATGAGATCATGAATTTTGCAAATTGCGTATGAATGAAAATCGGTCTATCAGACACCCATACTCTATTGAATTCTAGCATGTGCATGTGTTTATTTCATATTATCGATCCATAGAGTGAGAGCGGTTTGAAATACAGGCGATGGATGCTTTTGCAATTCATATATAAACATTAATTAGTGCACTCCATGTTGTTAGTGTGAAGCACTTTATACATTTGTCACTTGCATGGATACATTCCAAATTGCTAGCTACGTAATAGAATACATGTCGAATTCAACATAAAGGGGGTTTCGAAGATTCGAATTCATAGGAAGTGCATTCATCTATTTGAACCCGAGATAATGGCATTTGTAAATCAGATGTAAAAGGGGGCATCAATCTTTGTTGTGAGTTTGAACATGCTATATATATATATATTCATACGCATATCTAACTTTTTTTTGCAACCAAGGAGATTATATCTGGAACCATGCATGAACTGAGGTAAGTTGCATATTTTTTAATATATACTCGTGTACAATGTATAATCAAATGTACCCCCTCCATTACAAAATAATCGTAGCTTTAGGATTTTCAAGAGTAAAGATTTGTGAAGTTTGACAAATCCTGAAAGTTCAATTCAAGAGAACCGAAAATGTTAATGCTTCTGCTCCCAAATATTGAACGAAGCGCCAAATAGGCCTCTGGTCACCCAAAACCGCGCGAGACTAATGTTTTGGTGGTAGGAAATTACTGTCCAGACTCTGGCCCGTGTAGCCTATCGGCCCGATGTCCAAAGGTCTAAACCGGGTTAGGTTTGTAACTTCACCAAGACGCCAGTCTCAACCGCCTCCGAGAAGCATTCACACGCCGTGGGCGCCTACCCATGTGCTCGGCCGAAATCTATCCCGCCCACATTTGGGTCACCTGACATGACTGTCCTACCCCCAGCCCGCAATATGTCCGAAATTTTAGATGGGGGCAAAGTTTGTAACTTTCCCTAAATTTCAAACAAGCACGTCTCAAACCGGAACCTTGTCCCCCCTTAGTTCCCCGCCTCCCTCCGTTTCCCCATTCATATTCCGTGGGCGCGAAAACGCCCTCTCCACCAGCCGCGAAACCCCAGCCTCCTCCGTCCTCCACTCCATAGTGGCCAATCCACCGCCGCCCTCCTCCATCACGCCGGAGTCGGTACCCCGACGTCATCGTCCAACGCAACCGCAACCGCAACACCCTCAAGGACTTAGCAGCTGAAGCCGAGGCAGAGCTTCCTCCACGACGCCGACGCTGACGTGCGCCATACCAGAACCACTCCGACCACGCCGTCCTGTGCCTCACTGCTGCGGCTCCACTATGGCAACCGTCCACCGCACCGGAGCTGTTCCCTCTACGTCGTCGTTCGCCGCCTCGGATCTGCTTCCCCGCCACCAACAGACGGCCACCGCACCACACTCAACAACTTGGCCATGGGTTCATCCAAGGCTGCACCGTCCTCCACAACTTCTTGTTTCCGGTGAACAACAAGAAGATCGTTGGAAAAACAGAAGGAGGACACAACACTGCCAGCAGAAAGAGGTACTCCTCTTCCCTTATTCGTGCAAATCTTACGTCTCTGCTCACACCGTATTCATCCCACGAAAGAAACTAGTTGAGTGCTTCTTACTGCATCTTCTTCGTGATACTAAATGCACAAGGTTTCCTCCCTTTTACTATTTCACCTTTGCTAGAGGTCAGTAGCCCGCCTGGATTTCAACTCAGGGTCAGTCGAACCGCAATTAAAAGAAGCAGCACCCGCTTAGGTGCGCGGAGCACCTAGTCCGCCTGTTCCCCGGGGAAGCGGCGCATCGGTGTCTATCATAGGGGTGTGGGGGCGTAGGAGCTGCTTGCGCCCGATGTGGAGGTCGGCGGGGCTTGAATGGATGGCCGGGGGGCGGTGCCAAGCACGGCGGTGAGGTGAGGTCAAGGGGAGGGTGCAGGCAGGGGAGGAATACTGGGCCGGTGGTCGCTGGCGTTTCGAGGAAGATCGTCAACACTGACTGACTGGAGGTAGATGAAGGCGATCTGCCCATTCTTTGTACATCAGACGGTGCAGAAAAAATGGACTGACCTATTTGCTTTCAGTCGACTATTATTTTCATAAAATCCTGTAGTAATTTAGTGTGCCATGCATGTTGTAGATCTATCATATGTCTCCCGTCATTTATTTCTCACCGACCTGCTATCTGCTACCTTTACACTGTACTAATTGTGCACACACTTCACCCATACTCACACTATTGGTTTTTTATGCATGGGTATTTCAGACTCTGGCGCGGTGTTGATGAATGCAGAAAAGAAAAGACAGAAGTCGCTCCAGTGTAATTTGAAGATAAGCACTAAGCGTTTCAGCGCTCTAATGGGTGCAGTGTGAGCAGTTGGAGACAGTAAACGTAGCTCTGCAGTTGATGATCTCAATTGCCACACACAAGCATCCCAGGTGCTTGCTTTAACTTCGCGCTGTCAAATGTGGTTGCATGTTGCATATGGTGTCTAGCTTGCATTGCTTCCAATTTGGTTAAATTGCATCTGCTTACTTTACACATTATACCTTTGATAATGACATGCCTTCCTGTTTTTGATACATACTACATATGTCTATTAACCATGTTCGTACATCAAACTAATGCTCTTTTGTATCCCTCGTCAATCACTTATGATGAGACATTCACCCGAGTGGGTTACTATGAGATGCCCCACTCGTTTAAAGAGTGCAGTGTCATCCTCCCCACATGATTCTCAAGAAACGGCAAGGCTAAATGAAGATAGTCAACATAGCTCTCTAGTTGATCACCGCAATTCCCCCACACCACCATCGCAGGTGCTTGCTCTTACTTGGAAATGTGATATGTGGTTGCATGTTGCATATGGTGTCTACCTTGTAATGCTTCTAATTAGGGTAAATTGCATCTGCTTAGTTAACACATTATACCTGTGAATATGACATGCCTTCCTGTTTTTGGTACATACTACGTCTTTCTATTAACCATGTTCTTACATCAAACTAATTTTCTTGTGTATCCCTCATCAATGCTCCTAATTTGTTAAATTGCATCTCCTTAACTTACACATTATACATGTGAATATGACACGCCTTCCTGTTTTTGGTACATACTACATCTGCCTATCACACCATGTTCTTACATCAAACTATTGTTCTTGTGTATCCTGCGTCTATCGCTTATGATGAGACAGTCATGCGCGTGGGTTAATATGAGACGCAATACTCTTATAAAGAATGCAATTTCATCCTCTCCACATGATTCTCAAGAAACAGCAAGCCTAAATGAAGATATTGAACGTAGCTCTGTACCTGAAGACCACACTTCCCTTACACCACCATCACAGGTGCTTGCTCTAACTTTGCGGTGTGATATGTGGTTGCATGTTTCATATGGTGTCTAGCTTGTAATGCTTCTAATTAGGGTAAATTGCATCTTCTTAGTTTACACACTATACCTGTGAATATGACATGCCTTCCTATTTTTGGTACACACTACATCTATGTGTTAACCTTGTTCTTACATGAAACTACCTCTCTTCTGTATCCTGCATCAATCACTTACGATGAGTCACCTTTATTCGTTGCATATTGCATATTATTTCTAGCCTGTTGCCATGTATTGCTTCTAATTTGGTCAAATACATTTGTTAGGGCACCCTTTTAATTTGGCAGAGTGATATTGGTTTCATCTTTCATATGGTTTCTAGCTTGCATCGATTCTAACAAGTTCAAGCACCTTGTGCTTAGTTTACACTTTATACATCATACATGTCAATATGTCACGCCGTCCTGTTTTTCATTCATATTCCATCCTCCTATCATGCGCTGCCTTACATGAAAGTAGTGTTCGTCAGTATCATGCATCAATGAGTTCTGAAGAGAAAATTTTATTCCTTTTTCTTGTGGGTTTGACTTGACAAGGCAAAATCAAGAAAGAGGAAGGAAAATAGTAAGGAAGGCGATGATGGTGGTCCTCTGCAGCAACGTAAACGGAGCATCTGTACCGATTCTCCTTGTACTGATAGTGCATTACAAGGTCCAAATCTCCGCTCCCCTACTCCACCATCCAAGGTGCTTGCTCTAACTTGGCAGTGTGATATCTGGTTGCATGTTGCATATGGTGTCTAGCTCGTATTGCTCCTAATTAGGTAAACTGCATCTGCTTAGCTTACACATGATACATGTGAATATGACACGCTTTCCTGTTTTTGGTACATACTATATCTGCCTATTACACCATGTTCTTACATGAAACTACTCTTCTTGTGTATCCTGCATCAGTCACCTATGATGGGACACCTTTAAGTTGGCAGTGTGATATTGGTTTGCGTCTTTAATATGATTTCTAGCATGTGTTTCTTCTAGTTTGATGAACGCCACCTATGACGAGACAGTTTTAACTTGGCAGAGTGATATTGATTGCACCTTCCATATGGTGTCTTGCAGTGTTTCTAATTTGTTGAAGTGCCTTCTGCTTAGTTACCACATCATTGGTGTGAATATGTCAAGCCGTCCATTTTTCCGTACATATTCCATCCTCGTATCATGACTTTGCCTTTCATCAGAGTAGTGTTCGTCAGTATCATGCATGAATGAGTTCTGAAGAGCGAATGATATTCCTTTTTCTTGTCGGTATGACCTCACAATGCAAAATCAATAAAGCTAAAGGAAATTGGCAAGGCATTGGATGATGGTGGTCCTTCCGAGCAACTAAAACGGAGGTTCTCTACAGATTCTACTCCGCCATCCTCCCAACAAGATTCGCAAGACAACGCAAGGCTAGACAGTCAACGTAGCTGTGTAGATGATGAGCACATCTCCTCTACTCCACCATCACAGGTGTTTGCTCTAACTTGGCACTATTATATGTGGTTGCATGTTGCGTATGATGTCTAGCTTGTATTGCTTCTAACTTTGTTGAATTGCATCTGCTTACTTTACACATAATTCCTGTGAATATGACATGTGTTCCTGTTTCTACATCAGACTACTATTCTTGCATATCCCGCATTAGTCACTTATGATAAGGCACCTTTAAGTCACCACTGTGATATTGGTTGTGTCTTGCATATGATTTCTAGCATGTACTGCTTCTAATTTGTTGAAATGCCATACAGTTTGAACTTGGCAGAGTGATATTGGTTGCATCTTTCATATGGTGTCTAGCTTGCAGTGCTTCTAATTTGTTGAAATGCCTTCTGCTTAGTTACCACATCATAGGTGTGAATATGTCACACCATCCTGTGTTTCATACATATTCCATCCTCGTATCATGTGTTTGCCTTTCATCCGAGTAGTGTTCGTCAGTATCATGCATGAATGAGTTCTAAAGAGCGAATTTTAGTCCTTTTTCTTATCGGTTTGACTTCACAATGCAAAATCATCACAACTGAAGGAAATTAGTCCGGCAGTGGAAGATGGTGGTCCTTCGGTGCAACTCAAATAGGGGGTCTCTACAGATTCTACTCCGCCATCCTCCCAACAAGATTCGCAAGACAACACAAGGCTGGACAGTCAACGTAGCTGTGTAGATGATGAGCACATCTCCCCTACTCCACCATCACAGGTGCTTGCTCTAACTTGATACTATTATATGTGGTTGCATGTTTCGTACGATGTCTAGCTTGTATTGCTTCTAACTTGAATTGCATCTGCTTACTTTACACATAATGCTTGTGAATATGACACGTGTTCCTGTTTCTAGAACATACGTGTACATGATGAGCACATCTCCCCTACTCCACCATCACAGGTGCTTGCTCTTACTTGGAACTGTTATACGTGGTTGCGTTTTCCGTACGATGTCTAGTTTGTATTGCTTCTGATTATGTTGAATTGCATCTGCGTAGCTTACAACTTATACCTGCAACGATCACTTACCCATAAGACACATTTAACTTGGGACTGTGATGTAGGTTGCATCTTGCATTGTCTTCTAGCTTGTACTGCTTCTAATTTCTTGAAATGGCACTTACGACGAGACATTTTTTACCTGATAGAGTGATATTGGTTGCATGTTCATATGGTGCCTAGCTTTCATTTCTTCTAATTTTGTTGAAATGCCTTCCGCTTACTGTTTTTTCATACATATTCCATCCTCCTATCGTACGTGTGAATATGAAACGCTGTCTTTTTTTGTATATATTCCATCCTCCTATCCCGCGCTTGCCTTACATCAAAGTAGTGTTTGTCTGTATCATGCATCAACCAGTTATGCAGAGCTAATTTTATTCATCTTCTTGTGATTTTGACTTCATAAGGCAATATCAGAAAATAGGAAGGAAAAGAGTAAGTTAGGGGATGTTGGTGGTCCTCCGCACCGATGCAAATAGAGACTCTCTAGATTTGCCACTGTTACTGCTAATGAAGTTGAAGTCCAAAGTCTACATGATGAGTTCATCTCCCGTACTCCACCATCGCAGGTGCTTGCTCTAAGTTGACAGTGTGATAATTGGTTTCATGTTGCATATGTTGTCTAGCTTGTATTTCTTCTATTTTGATTAAATTGCACCTGTTGAGTTTATACGTTATACATGTGCATATGACATGGCTTTCTGTGTCTAGAATACACTGCATCTATCTATCATACCAGGTTCTTACATCAAAGTACTGCTGTTGTGTATCCCGCATCAGTCACTCATGATTGGACACTTTTAACATGGCAGTTTGATAATGGTTGCATCTTGCATTGATTTCTATGTTGTACTGCTTCTAATTTTTTGAATTGCCACTTATGACAAGACACTTTTAACTTGGCAGAGTAATATTGGTTGCATCTTTCATATGGTGTCTAGCTTGCATTACTTCTATTTTCTTGAAAATCCTTCTGCTTAGTTTACACATCATAGCTGTGAATATGTCATGTCGTCCTGTTTTTCTTACATATTCCATCCTCATACGATTGTCTTACATCAAAGTATTGCTTGTCTGTATCATGCATCAATGAGTTCTAAAGAGTGATTTTATTCTTTTGTGTTGTGGGTACAGCTTGACATGGCAAAGTCAAAAAAGAGCAAGGAAAATAATATAGTAGGGAGTGTTGTTACTCGTCAGGTGAAACGGAAAAGGTTCTGCCATCGAGATTCTGCTGGTACTTATAGTGCAGCAGAAGGTCCAAGTCCACCGGCTAAATCTACAAACACAGTATCACCTGCTCCACCAGCTGCAGCATCCGCTTCAACTGTACCAGCATCTCAACCAGTTACTCGTTCGTTTGCTTCGGAACTAGCTGGTTCCCAAGCTGCCTTCACACCTAACACTACTTACGAAGCACTGCTGACACAACAGGACTTGGCAAGATCAGATGAACCTCATGAGCATCAACACCAAGACGGTACCCGATCGAGTCAAGTTGCAGTTGCATGCTCCTTTACATGTACTCTCACACTTTGATGTACACTAACACTTTCCATATTCGTTGTTGAACTAGCACCACGGCGCAAGCGGAAACAGACATCAGGGATAATGCTTGACAAATTAACAAAATCTAAAGGAGGAAGAATGGAGATCCATTTTGAGGCAGGTTTAAAAAGGCCACGTGATGCTACAGAGTTAGCCAAGTTAGTATCATAGGCAGCAGTTGCCGTTAGGTGTCATGCACGTATCCTCCCAACGTGGATCCAGTACAGGAATGAGAAAGACAATACCCAGTTTAACACCTTCCTTGACCATTTATCCGTAAGTAATGTTATTCATCGCAATTAGTAATATTGTCTTGCTCTGTCCCATACTTTCTAGCTTCCTCCTAATAAGACTCACATTCTTTTTTCAACATATGAGGTTCAAGTTGGATCCGAAAGATGATGCAACTAAACAAGCATGCACTCATGTTTTTCAGTCTGCTCTACGACAGTATCAGTACCACCTTAGAAAATCTCACTTCAAAGGCAAGGCTAACAATGAAATCGCCCAAACATCTCGAGTGGAATATATTACAGATGAAGACTGGACAGCCCTCGTTAAACACTGGTCTGATCCAAAGTATCAGGTAGGCTATATGTATTTGATCAGACCACATATTGAACTTGTATTTATGTATGTGCCTTACAAGTGTATCTTCTTCTAGGCTAACTGTTTGAAGAACAAAACCAACCATTCTAAAGTGAAATTCCAACAGACAACAGGATCTCGTAGCTATATTGCACACTGCGAGGCTCTTGTAAATAGCTGCTACTTCCTTCTTTTTTTGTGCCATATTATCGTATCTATATTGACTTGTTCGAAATACAGAGGAAAGCCCATGCGGACCAAAAAGAACCTGAACCGAATGCAGTGCAAATCTTCAAGGATTTCCACACCAGCAAGATGAAGGGCATGAGCACACCAGTTCAAGCCGCTGTTGTAAGTCTTTACTCCTCCTACCTTGAACTGATTGGTACTGTGATGTGTTCATTTAACTACTTGGTTTGCAGCCAATGTCAGTTACTCTGTTCACTTTTATTCACAGTTGTCTTAACGTATCATTTCACCTTACATGGTTTAAAAGAGATGAAGGATATTCTTTTGGTCTTGTTCTGTAATGTAGTTGTTATATTCACGTGCGCACACAATGATAAAATAGCCTGTTTGTTTTATATCTGTTTGCCCATGATATGAATGATGTCATACTATGTTCATCCTACTTTAAACCATGTCTCTTTATCCTTAGATGTCAACGAATTTGATGAAATAGACAATACAGTAGGCATGCTACATGGACATATGTTCCGAAAGTGATTTTATTATGTAGTTGGCACTACAATACATGCTAATGTATTACAGTAGTTCACCAAAATAAGTTATGTATAAACGTTTAACCTACTTTGTTTGTTCTTGTCTCATTAGTAACTTATCTGCTACACTAATCTACAAGTTCAAACTTTCAGGAAGCTATGGAACAAATGATTGAACAGCCACAACCACCTGAAGGTGACGAGGCTACTACATGCACAATGTCACCTCTTGCTACAGTGCGTCAGTATCTCTCCACTAACAGTGCAAAAAGCACCTTCCTGCGTAATTCTAGGTTGGTTGTCAAGGTAACCTCGTCCAAATCGCCTACTGAACAAAATCTTCCTGCTAGACAGAGTGATATATCTGTGCTCCAGACACAAGTCCAATCCCTAATGGACGTTGTTTCGGAAATAAGAATAGTGGTTGAGAAATGTCATCAAGATATGAATGGTTTTGAAACCAGACTATCAAACATTCGCTTCGTTGTTCAAGAGCAATGGCGGAAAAAAGGTGGAGATCGTGCTGCTCCATCAGATTCTACAGCCTGAAACATTAGCACTCAGGTCAAATGATCTGTGCTTCTATACATCTGATGGTGCTTTTATCTGGAAGGACTGTAAACTTTATGCCAACAGGCCTTTTGTTGTATGGTTGGAATTTATTTTGTTGTGATACAACATTTATGATGTTGCCTCAGGCTGCAGTAATTACAATGCTATTTTTGTATAGTGTAGGTTTATCTTAGTAATGTATTCGGCCGAAAGCTTCGTAGGAGCCCAACATGCCAACATTCGTCGGGCCCATTCCAGTTGGGCTAAAAATGATTACGAGCCGAAATTGGCATGTAGCCCACTAAAAATATCTGGGCCTAAATCAGCATAAGCTTTCATATTTTTTTGGTAGGCCTGTGCCCATAGTGGGCCTTTAACAGGCCTAAACATAATTTGGGCCCTTAGTAAAAATAGGCCGTTTACAGGTGTAAATATCTCGAGCCCATAAAAAACATGGGCCTTTAATAGACCGAAAGTGAGATTGGGCCCTGATTGTGCCAATAACCCACTGGACTTAGCAGGCCGAAATGGTGGCCCATTTACGATGCGAATCTTTGACAGGCCGAAATTCGGATGGGCCGTAAATGCGCCGACCTAATACACGGGCCTTTAACAGGCCGGAACTTCGGTCGGGCTAGATTATCGTCATTTTTATATGGGCCGTTAATGGGCCCGATATGACGTTGGCCCACATATGGCCCATGGTTTACGTCCGGTGTTAACATGCCGAAAATGACAACAGGCCGAAAGTGGCCCAAAGCTATAGTGGGCCTCTAACAGGCCGAATGTCAGACATGGCCGAATATGACCCAAATCCTTCACGGTTGTTTATGGGCTGAAAGTTTTGATGGCGTGTAAATGAGCCCAAATGAAGCCGGACCTTTAACATGCCGGAAATACACCGGGCCGTAATTCGGCCCAATTACTTAGCGGACTGTTAACAGGCCAGAAGTGACCATGGGCCGCGTTGATGACAAGTTTAGGACAGGCCATTGACGGGCCGATTTGACAGAGAATGTTGGGACTTTAGCTGGGCCGGCCCATTATGGTCTGTAAAATCGTGTGGGCCTTTAGCTGGGCCGGCTCATTATGGTCCGCTAAGTCTTATGGGCCTTCGGTTGGGCTGGCCCATTTAAACTTTGTGGGCCACTTTTGGGCTGGTCCACTAGTCAACATATCATAGGCTCATCTCGACCGTTGGATGAGTGACACCTGTGCCAACGCGGAGCTAATGCGTGGATCTGTCAGCCAATGAGAATTTTACACATGGAAAATCGGCATTGGTCGTGGCTGTTAACGGGTTATCGGATCCAAAATCCGACCCGATAGCTTAACAGCGTTCCGTTACGGTGGATGCCACGTGTCGGTCACCCTTGACGAAAGCACTTCTGTGACGTGCAATTTATCATCATGGAAGTGGACACTTCCGTGATGATAATTTTGGCAATGTCATGGAACACTTCTACGACAGCTCAGGTATGACTATCTTGATTCTGTCATAAATTTGTCATGGATGTATATGCATGACAGAAAACGCGACCTACTGTGACAAACACGTATCATCACGGAAGTGTATTTTTTTGTAGTGTATAGAGTGCGCTGACCCCTCGCCGCCCTCAGTTACACATGGGTTCAATGAGAGTTAAGTCCTGAACGTTACTAGTAATGCTCGTATTAAATGGTCTTTATGACAATGGAGTGAACGCCTGACCGTTGCCATCCTGGGTGACTTTAGGTATTCTGTACTCCGAGTGAATTCTTGTACGGTCGAGTGAAATAACCATGGTCGAGTGGAATTGGGATATCAGAGTGGAATCTTCTTCGGTGGATTACACTTCATGAGGATTTCAGTCAGTATCTTCTATTGAACCTTATAGGCCTTGGACTCTTGTGTCGCGTCCTTGGGTAGGGCGTCTAGGTCAGGCCTAAGGCCCTACCCTGGGTACATGTCATCGTCATTAGCCCCCGAATGAATTGAGGACCAAGTGAAGAAGGGTTGAATTGATTCCGACCTGATTCAGTGTCTCAAAGACATTTCCTCAGGGGCCTGAAAGCATGCTGGTATTTTAACCCTTCGTCAGTCGCCTTGATCGATTCTACCTTTTGGAATGTCCGAGTGAATTTTTTGGTATGTCTTTGAGTAGATTGGATTTGGAAATCTCTGACATGATCAACTACTTTGTAGGGTTTGGATCTCACAGGATTCGAAATTTGGAGAAGCGTGCGGGACGGGACGCGGCGCAGTAAGCGGGGCAGGTGGAGAGGGACTCCTCGATCTTCATGCTGCCTTTTTTGCCACGTATCGAGCCAGCGCTGGTTGTAGGACGCGCTAGGATTTCACACGCCCACGAGTCAGCCACTCGGATGTGTGGCCATATAAGGCGCCTCTGCTGGTACGTGGAACAGTGCTTGCCATTTCCCTCCCTCTCCTCTGCTTCTCCGCTTTGTTTTCCCCAATGGCTTGCTCCTCAGCCCACTCCTCTCGAGCTCCGCGGCAATGGCGAAGGACAAGACTGCGAATCTGGAGAGCGCAAAGAAGGCGATGGCTAAGGGCAAGAAGGCAGCGAAGGGGTCGACCTCGCGGTCCGCTCTGCCTCCTAGTTGGATCCAGGGGGATTGAATCCGCTCCTCCATCACGGAAGAGGATCTGGAGAACCTCGTCGCCGATGGCCTGATTGCAGAGGGGTCTTGGAGGTTGCTAGAGGGGGAGACCGAGCCCGAGCGGCGCGAGGGTGAGCGTGTTCTCCTCATGACACATGTCGATTGAGATTTCTCTTTGCCCCCTCACCGGTTCTTTTGGGGTTTCTTGAACTTCTTTGGCGCTCCGATCCACCATTTTCCTCCCAACACCATCTCTTATCTTGCTACGTTCATTTTGATGTGCGAAAACTTCCTCGGGTGCCACCCGCACTGGGGATTGTTTAAGCACATCTTCACATGCCGATCTCAGTCAGTGAAGAAAGCTAATCCGACTGATGAGAGGACGCATGTGATCCAGATGTGTGGGGGATTAGGGATCCAGATGAGGGGTAGGAGCTCTTTTCCTCCTATGACCTTTCCTGAATTAGTTGGGGGATGATAGTCAACTTGGTTTTACTGCAAGGATATCCCGACTCCTGGTCAGTTGACCGGCCTTCCCCCTTTCTCTATGGAGAGACTCCGCACCCCTTGTTCATTGACTGTATCCGCGGATGAGAAGGGTGAGGTAGCTATTTTGGTCGATGTGGTAGTTGCGTTGGTCCAGGGTGGAGTGACTAGCATGGATCTGTTGGAGGTGTTCCTCAGTCGACGCATCCAACCCTTGCAAGCTCGTGACCACCCCATGTGGATGTACTCGGGCCCAGGAGACACCGCTCGGACACACCCAGAGGAGGTTAGCAAGGAGACGGTGGCTCAGTGGCTGTGAAGCATCACTATCAACAAGGACAACCCCCGTGGAGCCAAGAGGATCTTTCCATTCAATGCCGAGAATGCCCCAAGAGAGGCCAGGCGCGATTTGTCGAGTGTTTATGTCTCGTATTCTCCAATATGCAGTTATTCTAGAATCCGACTGAGATTTCTGACTTGTGTCTTGCATGTTTTCACGAATATGTACTCGCATATATCGAAAGGAGAGCAACACCTTGGAGGAGCAGATGTCAAAGGCGGGAGCGCCGATATTGACTATGCAGACGATAGTGATGATGAAAGTGAAGACTTTGACGACAGTGAGGAGGTCGAGTCACCACCACGCTTCGAGCGACACTCCAAGCAATCACAAGACCCTGCAGGCGGCCGTGGCAAGACAGAGGCGTCGAGTGCGAGAATTACAAACTGCACTCAAACATCAACCCCATAGCTGACTAAGAAGACCGTAAAGCAAGCCAAAGTCACTCCGCCCAAACCTCGGAAGGCTTTGCCCAGGATCAAAGTGGTTGTGCCCATTGCTTCAGTGTAAGTGTTTCTTTTCCTTTTTCTTCATTACTATTGTGAACCCTCTTGTCTGTTTGACCGAATGGAATTTTGGCCTTCCAGCACCGCTACTTCCAAGACGTCTCGCATGAAGATCGATGATGAGCAAGCTGACGCGGACATGGCCACTTCCCGAGCAAGTACGATACTGCAGAAATGCTCGCACTTTTTCAATTGTTTTGGCGGTCGACTGGAATCTTATTGTCGAGTGACTGTAGTGCCAACAAATGTTATCCAACTTCCGGATGATGATGAGGATGAACCTCCGAGGAGCGCGGGAAGAAGGGGCAGGGCCTTGAGCAAGAGAGTGCCTTCCAGCCGGGCATCTTGCCTGCCATCCGAGCCCGTTGTTCAAGAACTTGGTGACACATCTCGAGTTGTTGTTTTTTTTGTTGTCCCTCTATCGGCTGACCAGCCTCCTGCGTCGACTTTTCAAACTTCAGGTCCGACCGGGAAACCTCAAACTCTGACCCCTCCAGCTGTGTCATCGACTCCATCATCGACTTTGTTCGCTCTGCATCCTGTCACATAGGACCAAACAGGATCTGCCAAGGAAGCAGTGATCCAAGCCGGCTTGATGATGAAGTGACTGAAGGTGGTGTATGAGACCAGTAAGGCTACTTACGACGCCAGCTCTGCCCTCCAGACCAATGTCCGATTAAGTACGATTGTAAGTTGATTTCCAATTGGCTTTTTGGCTTGAACCTTGCTCTGCTAGGATATGCTACATGAAAACTGCTACTTTATTATTCGTAAGATGTCCATGGATGAGCGTTTTGGAACCTTTAATGTGCATCTATCATGGGTCCGCGCCCTGCATCTGTACACCCACTGGGTGTTTTCTTTTTCTATGTAGCTCCTCCACTCGAGCCAGTTAGGTCATGTCGAGTGGGTTCCTGGTCCAGTGGGGGCATGCTGAGTGCACCCACTGGGTGTAGTCCTCGAGACCGATGTCGAATGTTTGATTCGGTGAGGGTCTTTAGAATATGTTTGTTTGTTGCTCGTCACTTGGGTCGGTCGGGCCGTGTCGAGTGGGTACCTGTTCCAGTGGGGGCACGCTGAGTGCACCCACTGGGTGTAGTCCCCGAGATTGCCGTCGATTGCAGC
This sequence comes from Triticum aestivum, assembly GCF_018294505.1. Lineage (NCBI taxonomy): Eukaryota > Viridiplantae > Streptophyta > Magnoliopsida > Poales > Poaceae > Triticum > Triticum aestivum. The sequence goes on along the minus strand of NC_057806.1, from coordinate 382,200,146 downwards.
AGTCGGTGAGGGTCTGAGAACAAGGATTTTCTTTTACTTAGTCCGGGCAGGCCGTACCAAGTGGGAAATCGAACTAGTGGGGGCACGCTGAGTGCACCCACTCAGTGTAGTCCCTGAGTCCATCGTCGAATATTTGATTCGGCAGTGGTCTTAGAGTTCCTTTAACAACAACAATCTGGACTTGCTCTTCTTTACTCGGAAGTAAAGGGTCTTTCCTTTTTGTCAACTAAATTGTCTTTTTGTTGATCGCAGAAATCTTGTGAGCTTGGGACTTAGTATGCTGCCCCGGACAAGGAGAAGATCCAGCTCAAGCTTGATCTGGAGCTTGCCAGGAAGAATCTGAAGGATGCTCAGGATGAAGTAGCGACCATGGGAGGTAACAGCTTGCTGACTATATGCTTTGATATTTCTTCTTTCCATCCTTTGAACCGAGTGACTCCACTCGAACAGATGTGCATAGTGAAAACCGTCAACTCCAAGCACGACTGAAGAATGTTATTTCTTTAGACACCATGAAGCATGCATTGGAGAAGAAGGACACTGATCTTGCGGGGATGCAAAAGGTGGCGTGTGAGAAGACTAAACTAGCTGAGAGAAAGCTAGCTTCAGTCAGCAAACTGGAAGAAGAAAATGCCAATCTGAAGACTACTGTCGACGAGGCGAAGAAAGAAGCTGCACAACTGAAAGAAGAGAAGGTGGCCCTGGTTGACAAGGGGGTGAGCTCGCTCGAAAGAGGGATGAGCTGGAGGTTTACTTGGGAGGTCTTGCCAAGAAGTTGTACGTCATGCTTGAAGGTATCTTTCCTTGCTCGAGTGAATTCAGAAAACTTTTCACATAATTATGCTGCCAAGTCATCCTTTTCTCTCTCGGGCAGAGTTTTGTCAGAATTTTGAGTAGGAGACCGAGTGGATCGAACCAGGCCTGGACCCCACTAAGTCACTCGTTAAGGACGAAGCAGCCATGAACGTACTGCGACTTGAAGCTCGTCTGGACAGTGTCTTGGCATATATCGCTCGACTGAAGGTTGCGCTGACAAGAATAGACCAAGAGCTATGGCCATAAGACAAACTTCAGAATGACCTCGAGTCCCTGATGACTTGCCTCAATGACGTCCCCAATCGAGTACAGACGTGGAAAAAATCAGCTGCTCACTGCGGAGCCGATGTAGCTCTCTCACTCGTCAGGGTTCATTGCAAGGATGCCAAAGAAGAGAAGTTGAAGTCTCTCCAAGTGGCGAACACGAAGAAGCTTCAGTTAGAATATTTCATGGAGACCTTCATAGAAGTAGCCACTCGCATAACTGACGGCATCGACTTGGACACCTTCGTCGAGCCTGCGAGTCCTCCTCCCGCCGAGTGAAAAAACTTTAATGATACGAATTTATTTGCCGCGGAATGCTGAGGGAATTTATAACCATTAAACTCTTTCAGGCCTGACGCCCGATAACCCACAATTATAGGGGATCGCAATAGTTTTCAAGGGTAGAGTATTCAACCCAAATTTATTGATTTGACACAAGGGGAGCCAAAGAATATTCTCAAGTATTAGCAGCTGAGTTGTCAATTCAACCACACATGGAAACTTAATATCTGCAGTAAGGTATTTAGTAGCAAAGTAATATGATATTGTGGTAACGGTAGCAAAAGTAATATTTTTGGTGTTTTATAGTGATTGTAACAATAGCAACGGAAAAGTAAATAAGCGAAGAACAATATATGTAAAGCTCGTAGGCAATGGATCGGTGATAGAGAATTATGTCAAATGTGATCGATCATGTAACAGTCATAACCTAGGGTGACACAGAACTAGCTCCAGTTCATCAATGTAATGTAGGCATGTATTCCGAATATAGTCATACATGCTTATGGAAAATAACTTGCATGGCATATTTTGTCCTACCCTCCCGTGGCAGCGGGGTCCTATTGGAAACTAAGGGATATTAAGGCCTCCTTTTAATAGAGTACCAGACCAAAGCATTAACACATAGTGAATACATGAACTCCTCAAACTACGGTCATCACCGGGAGTGGTCCCGATTATTGTCACTTCGGGGTTTCCGGATCATAACACATAATAGGTGACTATAGACTTGCAAGATAGGATCAAGAACTCTCATATATTGATGAAAACATAATAGGTTCAGATCTAAAATCATGGCACTCGGGCCCTAGTGACAAGCATTAAGCATAGCAAAGTCATAGCAACATCAATCTCAGAACAAAGTGGATACTAGGGATCAAACCCTAACAAAACTAACTCGATTACATGATAAATCTCATCCAACCCATCACCATCCAGTAAGCCTATGATGGAATTACTCACGCACGGCGGTGAGCATCATGAAATTGGTGATGGAGGAAGGTTGATGATGACGATGGCGATGGATTCCCCTCTTCGGAGCCCCGAACGGACTATAGATCATCCCTCCCGAGAGAGTTTAGGGCTTGGCGGCGGCTCCATATCGTAAAATGCAATGAACCCTTCTCTCTGGTTTTTTTCTCCCCGAACACGAATATATGGAGTTGGAGTTGAGGTCGATGGAGCGTCAGGGGGCCCACGAGGCAGGGGTCGTGCCTAGGGAGGCAGGGCGCGCCCCCTCCCAAGTGGATAGGTGGAGGCCCCCCTGACGTGGATTCTTCTTCCAGTATTTTTTATATATTCCAAAATAATTCTCTGTTGATTTTCAGGTCATTCCAAGAACTTTTATTTCTGCACAAAAATAACACCATGGCAATTCTGCTGAAAACAGTGTCAGTCCGGGTTAGTTCCATTCAAATCATGTAAGTTAGAGTCCAAAACAAGGGCAAAAGTGTTTGGAAAAGTAGACACGACGGAGACGTATCAACTCCCCCAAGCTTAAACCTTTGCTTGCCCTCAAGCAATTCAGTTGATAAACTGAAAGTGATAAAGAAAAACTTTTACAAACTCTGTTTGCTCTTGTTGTTGTAAATATGTAAAGCCAGCATTCAAGTTTTCAGCAAAGATTATGAACTAACCATATTCATAATAACATTTAGGTCTCATGTTTACTCATATCAATGGCATAATCAACTAGCGAGCAATAATAATACATCTCGGATGACAACACTTTTTCAAAACAATCATGATATGATATATCAAGATGGTATCTCGCTAGCCCTTTTTGAGACCGCAAAACATAAATGCAGAGCACCTTTAAAGATCAAGGACTGACTAGACATTGTAATTCATGGTAAAAGAGATCCAGTCAAGTCATACTCAATGTAAACTAACAGTAATGAATGCAAATGATAGCAGTGCTCTCCAACTGGTGCTTTTTAATAAGAGGATGATGACTCGGCATAAAAGTAAATAGATAGGCCCTTCGCAGAGGGAAGCAAGGATTTGTAGAGGTGCCAGAGCTCGGTTTTGAAATAGATATGATTAATATTTTGAGCGGTATACTTTCATTGTCAATATAACAACCAAGAGATGGCGATATCTTCCATGCTACACACATTATAGGCGGTTCCCAAACAGAATGGTAAAGTTTATACTCCCCCTCCACCAACAAGAATCAATCCATGGCTTGCTCGAAACAATGAGTGCCTCCAACTAACAAGAGTCCCGGGGGAGTTTTGTTTTCAGTTATTTTGATTTGATTTGCATAAAACATGGGACTGGGCATCCCGGTGACTAGCCATTTTCTCGTGAGTGAGGAGCGGAGTCCACTCCTCTTGAGAATAACCTGCCTAACATGGAAGATACGCACAACCCTAGTTGATACATGAGCTATTCAAGCATACAAAACAGGATATTTATTTGAAGGTTTAGAGTTTGGCACATACAAATTTACTTGGAACGGCAGGTAGATACTGTATATGGGTAGGTATAGTGGACTCATATGGAATAACTTTTGGGTTTATGGAGTTAGATGCACAAGCAGTATTCCCGCTTAGTACAAGTGAAGGCTAGAAAAAGACTGGAAAGTGGCCAGCTAGAGAGCGACAACAGTCATGAACATGCATTAAAATTAATCAACACCGAATGCAAGCATGAGTATGATATAATGCATCATGAACATAAATATCGTAGAGGCTATGTTGATTTTGTTTCAACTACATGCGTGAACATGTGCCAAGTCAAGCCACTCGAATCATTCAAAAGAGGATACACCCTATCATACCACATCACAACCATTTTAATAGCATGTTGGCACGCAAGGTAAACCATTAGAAGCTCCTAGCTAATTAAGCATGACATAAGCAACTATAATCTCTAATTTTCATTGCAAACATGTTTATTCATAATAGGCTGAATCAGGAACGATGGACTAATCATATTTACAAAAACAAGAGAGGTCGAGTTCATACCAGCTTTTCTCATCTCAATAAGTTCATCATATAATCATCATTATTGCCTTTCACTTGCACGACCGAATAGTGTGGATAATAATAATAATAGTGCACGTGCATTGGACTAAGCTTGAATCTGCAAGCATTCAATTCAAGAGAGAAGACAAGGTAATATGGGCTCTTTGTTAGATCAACAATAATGCATATGAGAGCCACTCAACATTTTAATCAAGGTCTTCTCCTCTCAACCCCCAAAGAACAAGAAAGAAATAAAACTATTTACACGGGAAAGCTCCCAACAAGCAAAAGAAGAACGAGAAATCTCTTTGAGTTTTCCTTTTTAATTATTACTACTACATGCATGGAAAGTAAACTAGCTAAAAGCTACACTAATTTTTTGTTTTTCTTAAGGTTTATCAAACACACAAGAAGAAAGCATAAAAAGGAAATAAACTAGCATGGATGATACAATGAAAAAGTATGAGCACCGACAACTAGCATGAGTGTGTGAACATAAATGTAATGTCGGTGAGAAATACGTACTCCCCCAAGATTAGGCTTTTGGCCTAAGTTGGTCTATGGCCACGGCTGTCCTGGCGGATATCCAAAGTTATAGTTGGGCTCATACTGTGATGGAGCCTCGGGTTGCCACTGGTTGGCAAACTCTTCCGGATCCCACTGGTAAGCGTGAAGGATCAAATTGTGGTTCCGTTCTGGCTCTATAGCTGGTGCGGGGTTTTGATAAGCGTGAATGACCTCCAGCGGAACAAGGTACTTGCCTGCAGATAAGTCAAACAAAGAATAAGCAGGCAAAGTAATAATCTCAGGGCGAATTTTATCAAATATCAGTTTGTACTTAAGCGCCCTTTCTCTATTCTTAACGATAAAATCATGTGCTACCATACTCTTATAGTATAGAAAAACAGGAGGCATCAAGATGAGCTAGAACTCGGGTTTGAGCTGGTTGGTGATTTTTTTTTGGGAGGAAGAAGGAGTGTGTGGTGGCTGGAATAAGTGGAGGGGAGCCATCATGGGCCCACGAGGCAAGGGGCGCGCCCTGGACCCTCGTGGCCAGGTGCTTGCTCCCCCTGCTGTGTTGTCAGTGCTAGATATTCTCAAATAGTCTAGAAAAAATCATACTTAAATTTCAGGGCATTTGGAGAACTTTTATTTTCGGGGTTATTTTCATTGCATGGATAATTCAGAAAACAGACAGAATATACTATTTTTGCTTTATTTAATATAAATAACAGAAAGTACAAAGAGGGTACAGAGACTTGTGCTTTCTAACTTCATCCATCTCATGCTCATCAAAAGGAATCCACTAACAAGGTTGATCAAGTCTTGTTAACAAACTCATTCTGAATAACATGGAACCGGAGAAATTTCGAATAGCACTAGGTTACCTCAACGGGGATATGCACGTCCCCAATAATAAGAATATCATATTTCTTGATAGTAGGCAGAGGAAATTCAAAACCTCCAAAAATAATTGATGGAATTTTTCCAATAGAATTGATACTATGAACTTGAGGTTGTTTCCTTGGAAAGTGTACCATATGCTCATTACCACTAACATGAAAAGTGACATTGCCTTTGATGCAATCAATAACAGCCCCTGCAGTATTCAAAAAGGGTCTTCCAAGAATAATAGACATACTATCGTCCTCGGGAATATCAAGAATAACAAAGTCTGTTAAAATAGTAGCGTTTGCAACCACAACAGGCACATCCTCACAAATACCGACAGGTATAGGAGTTGATTTATCAGCCATTTGCGAATATATTTCAGTAGGTGTCAACTTATTCAAATCAAGCCTACGATATAAAGAGAGAGGCATAACACTAACACCGGCTCCAAGATCACATAAAGCAGTTTTAACATAGTTTCTTTTAATGGAGCATGGTATAGTTGGTACTCCTGGATCTCCAAGTTTCTTTGGTATTCCACCCTTAAAAGTATAATTAGCAAGCATGGTCGAAATTTCAGCTTCCGGTATCTTTCTTTTATTAGTAACAATATCCTTCATATACTTAGCATAAGGATTCATTTTAAGCATACCAGTCAAACGCATACGCAAAAAGATAGGTCTAATCATTTCAGCAAAGCGCTCAAAATCCTCATTATCCTTTTTCTTGGATGGTTTAGGAGGAAAGGGCATGGGTTTCTAAACCCATGGTTCTCTTTCTTTACCGTGCTTCCTAGCAACAAAGTCATAACGTTGATTCTTTGATTGTGGGTTATCAAGATCAACAGCAGGTTCAATCTCTACATCATTGTCATTACTAGGTTGATCATCAACATGAACATCATTATTAACATTATCACTAGGCTCATGTTCATTACCAGATTGTGTTTCAGCATCAGAAATAGAGATATCATTGGGATTCTCAGGTGTGTCAATAACAGGTTCACTAGAAGCATGCAAAGTCCTATCATTTTTCTTTTTCTTCCTCTTAGAAGGAGTAGGTGCATCTACATTAGTTCTCTGAGAATCTTGCTCAATTCTCTTAGGATGGCCCTCAGGATACAAAGGTTTCTGAGTCATTTTACCACCTCTAGTCACAACTCTAACAACATTATTATTTTTCTTACTATTTAATTCATTGAGCAAATCATTCTGAGCTTTAAGTACTTGTTCTACTTGAGTGGTAACCATAGAAGCATGTTTACTAATAATTTTAAGTTCACCTTTAACACTAGCTGTATAATCACTCAAGTTTTCAATCATATAAGAATTGTGTTTCAATTGTCTGCCAACATAAGCATTAAAGTCTTCTTGCTTAACCATAAAATTGTCAAACTCATCTAAGCATTGGCTAGCAAACTTAGTAGGAGGGATTTCAGCTTTATCATATCTATAGAGAGAATTTACCTTTACTACCTGTGTCGAGTTATCAAGACCGTGTGCTTCTTCAACAGGCGGCAAATTAAGACCATGTATTTCTTCAATAGGAGGTAAATTCTTAACATCTTCAGCTTTTATACCTTTTTCTTTCGTAGATTTCTTTGCCTCTTGCATATCTTCAGGACTGAGAAACAGAATACCCCTTTTCTTCTGAGTTGGCTTAGGAGTTGGTTCAGGAAGTGTCCAATTATTTTCATTAGTCAACATATTATTCAATAGAATTTCAGCTTCATCAATAGTTCTTTCCCTGAAAACACAACCAACACAACTATCCAGGTAATCTCTGGAAGCATCGGTAGTCCATTATAAAAGATATCAAGTATTTCATTTTTCTTAAGAGGATGATCAGGAAAATCATTAAGTAATTGGAGAAGCCTCCCCCAAGCTTGTGGGAGACTCTCTTCTTCAATTTGCACAAAATTATATATATCCCTTAAAGCAACTTGTTTCTTATGAGCGGGAAAATATTTAGCAGAGAAGTAATAAATCGTACCCTGGGACTACGCACACAACCAGGATCAAGAGAATTAAACCATATTTTAGCATCACCCTTTAATGAGAACGGAAATAATTTAAGGATTTAATAATAGCGAGTTTTCTCATCATTAGTGAACAGGGTGGCTATATCATTTAATTTAGTAAGATGTGCCACAACAGTTTCAGATTCATAGCCATAAAAAGGATCAGATTCAACCAAAGTAATTATCTCAGGATCAACAGAGAAATCATAATCCTTATCAGCAACAAAGATAGGTGAAGTAGCATAAGCAGGGTCATATTTCATTCTAGCATTCAAAGACTTCTCTTTAAGCTTAGCTAATAATTTATTAAGATGACTTCTATCATTGCAGGCAAGAAAGTCTCTAGCAGTTTCTTCATCCATAACATAACCCTCAGGAACAACAGTCAATTCATATCTAGGGGGAGAATCTTCATCATCACTTTCATCAATATTATCAGTTTCAATAATTTCATCTCTTTAGCCCTAGCAAGTTGTTCATCAAGAAATTCACCTAGTGGCACAGTAGTATCAAGCATAGAAGTAGTTTCATCATAAGTATCATGCATAGCAGAAGTGGCATCATCAATAACATGCGACATATCAGAATTAATAGTAGAAGCAGGTTTAGGTGTCGCAAGCTTACTCAAAACAGAAGGTGAATAAAGTGCAGAGCTAGATGGCAGTTCCTTACCTCCCCTCGTAGTTGAGGGAAAAAATCTTAGTTCTTGGATCTTTCAAGTTCTTCATAATGATAAGCAGATATATATATCCCAAGTGACTCAAAGAATAGAGCTATGCTCCCTGGCAACAGCGCCAGAAAATAGTCTTGATAACCCACAAGTATAGGGGATCGCAATAGTTTTCAAGGGTAGAGCATTCAACCCAAATTTATTGATTCGACACAAGGGTAGCCAAAGAATATTCTCAAGTATTAGCAGCTGAGTTGTCAATTCAACCACACCTGGAAACTTAATATCTGCAGCAAGGTATTTAGTAGCAAAGTAATATGATAGAAGTGGTAACGGTAGAAAAGTAACGGTAGCAAAAGTAATATTTTTGGTGTTTTATAGTGATTGTAACAATAGCAACGGAAAAGTAAATAAGCAAAGAACAATATATGGAAATCTCGTAGGCAATGGATTAGTGATAGAGAATTATGCCGGATGCGATCGATCATGTAACAATCATAACCTAGGGCGACACAGAACTAGCTTCAGTTCATCAATGTAATGTAGGCATGTATTCCAAATATAGTCATACGTGCTTATGGAAAAGAACTTGCATGACATCTTTTGTCCTACCCTCCCGTGGCAGCGGGGTCCTATTGGAAACTAAGGGATATTAAGGCCTCCTTTCAATAGAGTACCGGACCAAAGCATTAACACATAGTGAATACATGAACTCCTCAAACTACGGTCATCACAGGGAGTGGTCCCGATTATTGTCACTTCGGGGTTGCCGGATCATAACACATAATAGGTGACTATAGACTTGCAAGATAGGATCAAGAACTCTCATATATTGATGAAAACATAATAGGTTCAGATTTGAAATCATGGCACTCGGGCCCTAGTGACAAGCATTAAGCATAGCAAAGTCATAGCAACATCAATCTCAGAACATAGTGGATACTAGGGATCAAACCCTAACAAAACTAACTCGATTACATGATAAATCTCATCCAACCCATCACCGTCCAGCAAGCCTATGATGGAGTTACTCACGCACGACAGTGAGCATCATGAAATTGGTGATGGAGGAAGGTTGATGATGACGATGGCGATGGATTCCCCTCTCCGGAGCCCCGAACGGACTCCAGATCAGCCCTCCCAAGAGAGTTTAGGGCTTGGCGGTGGCTCCATATCGTAAAACGCGATGAATCCTTCTCTCTGGTTTTTTCTCCCCGAACATGAATATATGGAGTTGGAGTTGAGGTCGGTGGAGTGTCAGGGGGCCCACGAGGCAGGGGGCGCGCCCAGGGGCAGGGCACGCCCCCACCCTCGTGGACAGGTGGAGGCCCCTTGACATGGATTCTTCTTCCAGTATTTTATATATATTCCAAAATAATTCTCCGTTGATTTTCAGGTCATTCCGAGAACTTTTATTTCTGCACAAAAATAACACCATGGCAATTCTGCTGAAAATAGCGTCAGCCCGGTTAGTTCCATTCAAATCATGCAAGGGCAAAAGTGTTTGGAAAAGTAGATATGACTGAGATGTATCAACGCCCGAGTACTTTTGCTTGTGGTTTCAAAATTTGATGGATTTATCTGAACTTGATGGTTTTATCCAAGTATCGCTTTCTTGTTTTCAAAACGCTTTGCGTGACTGGATTTTTAGACTTAGGCGAAGCTGGTTCACAGCTAAGCCCCAGAGTGGGAGGATTGCTCTTCACTCGGAGTAGTTCTATAATTTAGGCGAGGTTGGTTTGCAACTAAGCCTCCGAGTGGGAGGGTTGCTCTCCACTCGGAGTAATTTTTAAACTTAGGTGAAATTGGTTCGCAACTAAGCTTCCAAGTGGGAGGATCACTCTCCACTCGAAGTAGTTTTGTAACTTAGGCGAGCGCGGGGTCGTAGCTAAGCCTCCGAGTGGGAGGATCGCTCTCCACTCGGAGTAGTTTTGAAACTTAGGCGAAACTGGTTCGTAGCTAAGTCCCCAAGTGGGAGGATTGCTCTCCACTCGGAGTAGATTTGAAAGTTAGGCGAGGACGGGGTCGCGGCTAAGCCTCTGAGTTGGAGGATCGCTCTCCACTTGGAGTAGTTTTGAAACATAGGAGAAACTGGTTCGCAGCTAAGCCCCCAAGTGGGGATTGCTCTCCACTCGGAGTAGATTTGAAACTTAGGCGAGTATGGGGTCGCGGCTAAGCCTCCGAGTGGGAGGATTGCTCTCCACTCAGAGTAGTTGTGAAACTTAGGCGAAACTGGTTCGCACCTAAGCCCTCGAGTGGGAGGATTGCTCTCCACTCGGAGTAGATTTGAAACTTAGGCGAGTACGGGGTTGCGGCTAAGCCTCCGAGTGGGAAGATCACTATCCACTCGGAGTAGTTTTGAAACTTAGGCAAAACTAGTTTGCAGCTAAGCCCCGGAGTGGGAGGATTGCTCTCCAATCGGAGTAGATTTGAAACTTAGGCGAGTACGAGGTCATGGCTAAGCCTCCGAGTGGGAGGATCGCTCTCCACTCAGAGTAGTTTGAAACTTAGGCGAAACTGGTTCATAGCTAAGCCCCCGAGTGGGAGGATTGCTCTCCACTCAGAGTAGTTTTGAAACTTAGGCGAAACTGGTTCGCGGCTAAGCCACCCACTGGGGGATTTGGACACATGTTTATGCAGAAACAATCATTATGGGACTGCAGGAGTCATGTCTTGACAAAATGAACTAAGAGTACTCTTATTACATCTCGATGATCCGAGTGTTAAGTATAAAATCGGCGGAGAAGATCAGTGTTCTAGGCATGCGGCTCATCAATCTTCTTCGCAAAGTTGTAGAGGTGGTAGGCTCCATTGTGTAGCACCTTAGTGATGAGGAAGGGGCCTTCCCATACGGGGCAAGCTTGTGAGGCCTTTGCTGATCCACTCGGAGCACTAGGTCTCCTTCTTGAAATGCTCGACCCTTGACGTTCCTAGCATGGAACTGACGGAGATCTTGTTGATAAACAGTCGATCGAATCAAAGCCATCTCTCGCTCTTCTTCCAGGAGGTCCACTTCATCTTGACGTGCTTGTTCTGCTTCAGCTTCTGAATAAAGTTCCACTCGAGGTGCATTTTGAAACAAATCACTCGGAAGCACGGCTTCAGCTCCGTATACCATGAAAAAGGGGGTTCGGTTAGTGGATCGATTGGGAATCGTCCTCAACCCCCACAAAACAGATGGCAGTTCGGTTACCCACGCCCCAGCTACGTGTTCGAGGTCACGCATGAGTCGAGGTTCCAAGCCTTGGAGGATCAGACCATTTGCTCTTTCAGCTTGACCATTTTGACTGTGGAGGTACAACAGATGCGTAATCCACTCGAGTGCCCTAGGAGGCGCAATACTCTTTGTACTCTTCCGAATCGAAGTTTGAGTCGTTGTCTGTGATAAAGCTCTACGGGACCCCATACCGTAAAACTATCTTTTTCACAAACTTGATGGTTGTCCTTGAATCCAACTTCTTGATAGGCTTGGCTTCGATCCACTTGGTAAACTTCTCGAGTGCCACGAGCAAGTGAGTGAAATCACTTCTGCCGGTCCTGAGTGGCCCTATCATGTCCAGTCCCCACACAACAAATGGCCAGATGAGTGGAATGGTCTTCAAGGTGGATGCGGGCTTGTGGGACATGTTCGAGTAAAACTGGCAACCTTCACACTTCTCAATGATCTCTTTTGCAACATCATTGCCCCGTGGCTAGTAGAACCCTGCTCGGATGCTTTGGCCACGATGGTTCGAGAGGATGCGTGGTGACCGCAGGCCCCCGAGTGGACATCATCCAATATCAATCGATATTCCTCCAGAGAGATACTTGTTGAGTTACGCTAGTAACACTTTCTCTGTAGAGATGTCCGCCTATTACTGTGAAGGCCTTGGACCTATGGACGATCTGACGTGCTTCAACTTCATCTTCTGGAAGCTCCTAGCTGAGAAGGTATGCAATATACAACACTGTCTAGTCGGGGGTGGTAACCAGAATCTCCATAACTAGATCGATAACTGCTGGTACCTCGACTTCAGTTGGATTGGTAGAACTTATTGGTTGGGGAGGCTCTTTAGTAAAGGGATCTTCTTGCACCGACGGGGAACGGAGATGCTCAAGGAACACATTGCTGGGGATAGGTTTCTGAGTGGAACCTATTTTTGCCAGGTCATCAGCTGCTTGGTTCTTGATTCGGGGAATGTGGTGGAGCTCCAATCCTTAAAAATTCTTATCCAACTTCCTCACTGCATTAAAGTATCCGGTCATGGCAGGATTTCTGACATACTACTGATGTCTACTACACAACCTTCTTCTTGTAGACGTTGTTGGGCCTCCAAGTGCAGAGGTTTGTAGGACAGTAGCAAATTTCCCTCAAGTGGATGATCTAAGGTTTATAATTCCATAGGAGGCGCAGGATGAAGATGGTCTCTCTCAAGCAACCATGCAACCAAATAACAAAGAGTCTCTTGTGTCCCCAACACACCCAATACAATGGTAAATTGTATAGGTGCACTAGTTCGGCGAAGATGGTGATACAAGTGCAATATGGATAGTAGATAATGGTTTTTGTAATCTGAAAATATAAAAACAGCAAGGTAACTAATGATAAAAGTGAGCGTAAACGGTATTGCAATGCTAGGAAACAAGGCCTAGGGTTCATACTTTCACTAGTGCAAGTTCTCTCAACAATAATAACATAATTGGATCATATAACTTTCCCTAAACATGCAACAAAGAGTCACTCCAAAGTCACTGATAGCGGAGAACAAACGAAGAGATTATGGTAGGGTATGAAACCACCTCAAAGTTATCCTTTCTGATCGATCTATTCAAGAGTCCGTAGTAAAAGAACATGAAGCTATTCTTTCCATTCAATCTATCATAGAGTTCGTACTAGAATAACACCTTAAGACACAAATCAACCAAAACCCTAATGTCACCTAGATACTCCAATGTCACCTCAAGCATCCGTGGGTATGATTAACGATATGCATCACACAATCTCAGATTCATCTATTCAAACCAACACAAAGTACTTCAAAGAGTGCCCCAAAGTTTCTACCGGAGAGTCAAGACGAAAACGTGTGCCAACCCCTATGCATAGGTTCATGGGCGGAGCCCGCAAGTTGATCACCAAAAAATACATCAAGTGGATCAATAGAATACCCCATTGTCACCACGGGTATCCCACGCAAGACATACATCAAGTGTCCTCAAATCCTTAAAGACTCAATCCGATAAGATAACTTCAGAGGGAAAACTCAATCCATTACAAGAGAGTAGAGGGGGAGAAACATCATAACATCCAACTATAATAGCAAAGATTGCGATACATCAAGATCGTATCACCTCAAGAACACGAAAGAGAGAGATCAAACACATAGCTACTGGTACATACCCTCAGCCCCGAGGGAGAACTACTCCCTCCTCGTCATGGAGAGCACCGGGATGATGAAGATGGCCACCGAAGAGGGATTCCCCCTCTGGCAGGGTGCCGGAACGGGTCTAGATTGGATTTTGGTGGCTACGGAGGCTTCTGGCTGCGAAACTCTCGATCTATTGTGCTCCCCGATGTTTTTAGGGTATATGGGTATATATGGGAGGAAGAAGTACGTCAGGGGAGCCACGAGGGGCCCACGAGGGTGGAGGGCGCGCCCAGGGGGTGGGCGCGCCCCCCTGCCTCGTGGCTTCCTCGTTGCTTCCCTTACGTACACCCCAAGTCTTCTGGATTGCTTCCGTTCCAAAAATAAGTTCCGTGAAGTTTCAGGTCAATTGGACTCCGTTTGATTTTCCTTTTCTGCGATACTCTAAAATAAGGAAAAAACAGAAACTAGCACTGGGCTCTAGGTTAATAGGTTAGTCCCAAAAATCATATAAAATAGCATATAAAACATCCAAGGTTGGTAATATAATAGCATGGAACAATAAAAAATTATAGATACGTTGGAGACGTATCAACTACTCCTTCATCACCTGATTAACTACCAAATCCGAGTCGACGTAGACCATCAGGCGATGGACACCGAGTGAGATGGCCATACGCAATCCGCAGAGAAGTCCTTCATACTAAGCTTCATTATTGGATGAATCAAAGTGAATCTGGAGGACATAACTGAGTTTTACGCCTCTTGGAGACACCAGGACCACTCCGGCACTAGAACCATTTAACATCTTGTATCCATCAAAGAACATGGTCCAGTGTTCCGAGTGAACTTGAGCCAGCTGCTGTTGCTCAATCCATTCAGCCAAGAAATCCGTGATTGCTTGAGACTTGATCACCTTTTTTGCTTCGAACTTGATATCCAGAGGAAGAATTTCAATTTACCACTTAGCCACTCGAACGGTTGCATCTCGATTGTTCAAGATTTCAGACAATGGAGCGTCGCTGACGACTGAAACCGAGTGGTCTTGGAAATAATGTGCAACATTCTTCATAGTCAAATAAATTCCATAGACAAGCTTCTGGTAATGTGGATACCTTTGCTTGGATGGAGTCAAGACTTCAGAGATGTAATACACTAGGCATTGGACTTTATAGGCCTCCTTCTTGTTCTCGCTTCACTGTGAGCACCATGTTGACAACTTGACCAGTAGCTGCAATATATAATAGTAGAGGCTCTTTGCTGATCGGAGCAACAAGCACCGGCTCGGTGGAAAGCAGGGCTTTGAGCTCCACAAAGGCTGCTTCAGCTTTAGAAGTCCATTCGAATGTATCAGACTTTCTCATCAGTCGGTAAAGAGGCAATGCCTTCTCACCGAGCCACGAAATGAATTGACTCAATGCTGCAAGGCAAACCGTGAGCTTCTGAACATTATGCACATGCACGGGGCATTTCATTCGGAGAACCGCACCGATCTTCTCGGGATCGACATCTATTCCTCGTTCGGAAACGAGAAAATTGAGTAACTTTCCACCGAGAACTCCAAACGTGCACTTGGCTGGATTCAGCTTGATGTCATACCTCCTCAGATTGGCAAAGGTTTCGGCGAGATTAGTCAACATGTCGGAACTCTTGCGTGACTTAACAACAATATCATCCATGTACGCCTCCACATTCCGACTGATTTGAGTGAGAGGCACTTCTGGATCATGCGCCTGAATGTGGCACCGGCGTTTTTGAGACCGAATGGCATGGTGATATAGCAAAAACACCCGAATGGGGTGATGAAGGTTGTCTTTATTTCATCGGGCCCATATAGTCGGATCTGATGGTACCCGGAGTACGCATCCAGAAAAGACAAACGCTCGCACCCCACAGTCGAGTCGACTATCTGATCGATGCGGGGGAGCAGAAAATGATCTTTCGGGTAGGCCCAATTGATATGCTTGAAATCAATACACATACGAAGTGAATTATCCTTCTTGGGTACCATGACGATGTTGGCGAGCCACTCAGAGTGGTATATCTCGCGGATGAACTCAGCTGCCAGGAGCTGAGCCACTTCCTCGCCAATCGCCTTCCTCTTTTCCACGGAGGACTGACAGAGATGCTCTTTAACTGGTTTGGCTTTGGAGTCGACACACAAACGATGCTCAGCCACTCCCCTGGGTACACCTGGCATGTCTGAAGGTTTCCATGTGAAGATGTCCCAGTTCCCACGGAGGAACTAGATGAGCGCGGCTTCCTATTTGCTGTCGAGTGTCGTTGAGATATGGGTCGGAGCAGCCGTGGGATCTTCCGGGTGAATTGAACTGGTTTCGTCTCGCCCGCCAACTAAAAAGCAGACTCAGAAGCAGGCTTCTTTGTGCGGAGCAAATCACTCAGATCAGCGTTCTTCTTGTATTCCTCCAACTCCACCACTGCCATCTGCTCGTCAGTGATCTTGGACCCTTTCTGAAGACATTCTTCTGCTCTCTGTCTGTTCCCAATGACCGTAATCACGCCTTTGGGCCCAGGCATCTTCAATTTAAGTGTGACGCCCCCGATTCAATCATACACTAATCATACACGCAAACATGTACGATCAAGATCAGGGACTCACGGGAAGATATCACAACACAACTCTACAAATAAAATAAGTCATACAAGCATCATATTACAAGCCAGGGGCCTTGAGGGCTCAAATACAAGAGCTCGATCATATATGAGTCAGCGGAAGCAACACTAACTGAGTACAGACATAAGTAAACAAGTTTGCCTTAAGAAGGCTAGCACAAACTGGGATACAGATCGAAAGAGGCACAGGCCTCCTGCCTGGGATCCTCCTAAACTACTCATGGTCATCGTCAGCGGGCTACACGTAGTAGTAGACACCTCCAGTGTAGTAGGAGTCGTGTCGATGGTGCGTCTGGCTCCTAGGCTTCATCGTCTGGTCGCAGCAATCGGGTATAGGACGGGGAAAAGGGGGAGCAAAGCAACCGTGAGTACTCATCCAAAGTACTCGCAAGCAAGGAGCTACACTACATATGTATGCATTGGTATCAAATGGAATAAGGGTATCATATGTGGACTGAACTGCAGAATGCCGGAATAAGAGGGGGATAGCTAGTCCTATTGTTGGGGATATAACTATTTGAGTAAGCCGGCCAGGAGGGGCCGGGTTATGCAAAGAAGACTCATCGTAAAGGAAGCCCAAGACCCAGCGTGAGGATGGCGGTTCATAGAGCTTAAGGCCCATAGAGACAAACCGCCGTAATGGCATGACTTGTAACATAAGGTAGAGGTAACTAGTCACCGAGCCGGACACTGTTTATGAGCCGGCCGAGACTCTGTAGGCCGCAGGGCGTCAACCCGTGTATATAAGGGAACGACCCGCCGGCGGCTTAGGGCAAGAAACAACCAATCGAGAACCGGGCATAGCTATCTCGCTCCCTGGTCATCAAAACCTCAAGCAATACCAACCCAACTAGACGTAGGCCTTCCTTCACCGCAAGGGGCTGAACTAGTATAAACCTCGCGTGGCCTTTGTCCTGATTAACCCCTTTAAGCTTCCTAGTTGTGATGGCTCCGCGATTAAGTCCTTGCAAGAGGACATCTGCCGTGACAATTCCACGACAGTTGGCGCCCACCGTGGGGCCAGCGCATGGTGGATTTGAGTTCTTGAAGGGCAGCTTCGAAGGGCTCAAGGGATACATAGTTGGCCGGATGACCAAGAGTCGTCGCGACAAGATCTACATCGACGATGAAGGTTGGGGCCCCGACGCCGGCTCAATTGAGTACGGGTACCGGGTCCCCTTTGGCGGAATTCACGTCTTCATCGGCCGGATTGGTGAGCCGGGCCCTGAGCCGGACAGCTGCACCGACCTCGTCAAGACGGCTCAGCTTGCGAAACCCGCCCGAGGTCAACCCGTCGTGAAGCGTGCCTTTGTGGGTTGCATCCACGGAGGTGAACTTTCTGAAGGATCTGAAGGTGATGGTGAGCC
The DNA here is from genome assembly GCF_018294505.1 of Triticum aestivum. Taxonomy (NCBI): domain Eukaryota; kingdom Viridiplantae; phylum Streptophyta; class Magnoliopsida; order Poales; family Poaceae; genus Triticum; species Triticum aestivum. The sequence continues at coordinate 382,182,390 of NC_057806.1, read as the reverse complement.
GGCCATCCTCCCTGACGGTGATTCGTCCGTCGGCTCAACAGATTCGCTATATCAAGTTCAAGATGGTGTGCTTGGGGGCTATTCCAATGGTAGCACTATTCAGGACCCCTCAGAGTCGCCAAACTGGGCAGGAGTCTTCATGCCTGGTACTCAACCCAGCCAAAATTCTACGGCCTCAGCGGCGATAACATCCGGGTTAGGAGCATCCGGAGCAGGAGGCCCTGTGCGCTCACCGGCTCAGGTGCTGATGGATCTCATGGATAAACTTACGGCCTTGTTAACTGCTACAGTCGTCCCCGCGAACCAAACTGAGCATGAGGCAGAGGTGGCACAGGTTCACGATGAGATCGCCTGGGCCAGGGAAACCTTAGCAGTTGAAGATACTAGATTAGCCACAGAGCGGGCGGCTTTGGACGTACGGGCGCAGCAACTTCAGGCAGAGGCTTTTCAGCTCACGTTGAGCTTGAACGCATCTAATGAGGCAATGAGGAGGAGACATCAGAAAACTCAGTCCCGTTTACCTCAGATTTATGATCCTCGGAATCTCTTTGCTACACCCGGGGCCGGCCCAAGTAACCCGCCAGGTGCAAATCAGTTTATGACATCCAGAGCGGGAGGCCCAGTCCAGCCTCCGGTGACGGCGCCTCTTCATGGCAATATGGCACCGCCCCATTACGTACCAATACCACAGGGTCACTTCTCCAACCCCATGGAGAACTTAATCGCAGCATCAACACGTTTGGCGGCTCTCCTAGTAGATGGTGATGATCCGACAGCGGTGGAAACCCGGAGGATCAGGGAACTTGTCCAAACAGCCCTGGCTCAGCAAGAGATCTACTCCTACAGTCGGGACAGGATTCACTCAACTCCTCCGCCCTGGTTAGCTCCGCCTCATCAAAACCGGAGCCCGAGTTACAGTAGACACATGGAGTCAGAGGCCTTGTCAAGTAGCGCTCAGCGCCGGAACCAACCCGGTGGGTATAACCCGGTTCAGGATCGGATACGTCAGGAGGACGAGCGGGCGGCTCAACTAGCGGCTCAGCTAGCAGCCCAACAGGACTCACCGGCTTACCCGACGACTTCCGTTGAGGCGGGTGTTGCTACTAGAACCGGAGGAGTTCCTTGTCTGGTACCGGCTCTACATATTGTACGTTTGCCCAAGGATTTGAAGGGACCTCGAAAGGTGCCGAATTATACGGCTGATTTACAGCCTGGGGCGTGGATTGAAAGTTACAAGATGGCCATGGAGCTGCTGGAGGTTAGTGATGAAGCGATAGCTAAATACTTCACCATGATGTTGGACGGAATGGCCCGTTCTTGGTTAAAGGGTTTGCCACCCAATTCCATTAGTTCATGGGCGGAGCTAAAGGCCCGTTTCATCCAGAACTTCAAGGACACTTGCAAGCAGTCTATGTCGATTGTGGACCTGGCAAATTGTAAGCAGGAGGAAGGTGAATCTATGACTCATTGGGTGCGCCGGGTCAAAGATATAATACATTCGTCTGACAAGATGGATGCCGGCTCAACAGTTCTCATGCTGGAGAAGAATTGCCGCTTTGAGCCTCTGAGACAGAAACTGGGGCACCTTAAGCGTGATTGCAACGATATGGGGACGCTGATGGCGGCTTTAGTCAAGTATGCCGATTCTGATAGTACTAAGGATCCCGCGTCTGATGAGGAAAAGACAGGGAAGGGAAAGAAGAATGATAATGGAAAGGGTCAGCAGCATAACCCGGCGAGTCAAGGAGGCAATGAGCGTAAGGCAGACTGTAACTCGGAATTTGTGGCCAATGCACAGGGTAACAATCAGAAGCGCAAAGGAAAGCCACCCCCTCGGTTTGGCAGGTCAGGTCCGTCTCTTGAGCAACTACTCAATGAGCCCTGCCCGAAACACGGCACCCGGGAATGACCAGCGACTCATTTATGGAAGGATTGCGCAATCATGAAGGCTTTCAAGAATTCTAATGCGTTTGATGGCAATCAAGGCCCAGGCGACGGCTCAAGAGCTGGCGGCTTTCATGGCCCGGGCGGCGGCTCAGGATCCAGTTTTCAGGGAAGCCAGGGTGGTTATAATCAACAGCAGTCTGGTCAAGGAGGTCAGCAGCAGCAGCAGTCAGGTTATCAGAGCCATCCAAAACAGCTAAACAATGGGCAGTATCACGTGTTTACCACAAGTTTGTGTAAACGTGATCAGAAAGTTCATAGGAGGACCGTGAATTCTGTTGAGCCGGCAGTCCCTCGTTACTTGAGGTGGTCGGAACAGCCTATTGTCTGGAGCAGGGAGGATCACCCTCCCCGGGTTGATAATCCGGGCCAACTGGCCTTGGTAGTGGCACCGCAGGTTGGTGGTTATAAATTTACTAAGGTACTCATGGATGGAGGTAGCAGCATCAACATCCTCTATTATGAGACCTTTCGGCGCATGGGCTTAACTGACAAGAATTTAAAGACTTCCAACACCGTCTTCCATGGAGTGGTGCCTGGTAAATCGGCGTATCCTGTGGGTAAGATTGAGCTAGAGGTGGCCTTTGGAGACGAGCATGATTCTAGGGCGGAAAAGTTAACTTTTGAAGTGGTAAAAATCAAGAGTCCATATCACGCTTTGTTCGGGCGGCCGGCTTATGCCAAGTTTATGGCGCAGCCGTGTTATGTTTATTTACAGCTCAAGATGCTGGGTTACAAGGGTACCATCACCGTGCATGGAAGCCAAAAGGTGGCCCTGGAATGCGAAGAAGGTGATGCGGCTTATGCCGAGTCTATCTGTGCAGTAGAGGAGCTCTAATTTTATCAAGATAACATTGACCCGGCGGATATAACCTCTCTCAAGAAGCCGACTACGGAGCATGACACGGCCATGAAGTTTAAATCAGCTGCAGAGACTATGCTTGTTGATTTTACTCCGGGTGATTCCTCTAAGCAATTCAGCATCAGTGCCAACTTGGATCCTAAATAGGAAAGCGCGCTCATCGAGTTCATCCGTGAGAACTGGGACATCTTTGCATGGAAGCCTTCTGACATGCCGGGTGTACCGAGAGGACTCACTGAGCACACTCTTAATATTGATCCGAAGTATAAGCCGGTCAGGCAGTTTCTGCGGCGATTCAATGAGGAACGACGAAAAGCTATAGGAGAAGAGGTCGCCCGGCTCTTGGCGGCTAGGTTCATTGTCGAAGTTTTTCACCCGGAGTGGTTGGCTAACCCAGTGCTCGTGCTCAAGAAAAACGGCACCTGGCGGATGTGTGTGGATTACACGGACTTAAATAAGGCTTGTCCAGCTGATCCTTTCGCTCTCCCCCGTATTGATCAAATCATTGATGCTACGGCGGGTTGTGCGCGTTTGAGCTTTTTGGATGCTTACTCTGGTTATCATCAGATCAAGATGGCAATTAAGGACCAGGAGAAGACGGCTTTCATCACTCTGTTTGGAGCCTTCTGCTATGTGTCTATGCCTTTTGGGCTCAAGAGTGCCCAGGCGACTTATCAACGGTGTGTACAGAATTGTCTCCACAATCAGATTGGGCGCAATGTTCATGCTTATGTGGATGACATAGTGGTGAAATCCAGAGAGGCGGAAACCTTGATATCTGATCTCAGAGAAACCTTTGACAATCTCCGGGTTTACAAAACGATGCTTAACCCGGAGAAGTGTGTATTTGGTGTGCCTGCAGGCAAGCTTTTGGGATTCTTGGTCTCAAACAGGGGCATCGAGGCTAATCCGGAGAAGATTAAGGCAATCACTTCTTTGGCTAAACTGGCATGTATCAATGATGTTCAGCGACTGGCGGGTCATGTTGCCGCTTTAAGCCGGTTCATAAGCCGGTTAGGTGAGAAGGCCCTACCGCTGTACCAACTGATGAAGAAGGCAGACACCTTTGTCTGGAGTAATGCTGCTAATGCTGCTTTTGAGGATTTGAAGAGGCAGTTATCTGAGCCGCCAGTTCTTGCAGCTCCCATTGACAAAGAACCTTTGCTGTTATATGTGGCTGCTAATTCACGAGCCGTCAGTGTGGCAATTGTGGTAGAGCACAAGGAGGCTGGTAAGGAACATCCGGTTCAACGGCCGGTTTATTATGTCAGTGAAGTACTCATCGAGTCAAAACAAAGATATCCTCATTGGCAGAAACTTGTTTACGGGGTGTTCATGGCAAGCCGGAAGCTGAAGCAATACTTCCATGGTCACCCTATCACTGTGATAAGTTCTGCCCCCTTGGGAGACATTATTCAGAACAGAGAGGCTACAGGACGAGTCGCCAAGTGGGCCATCGAGCTCGGGCCTCATGGTCTGAAGTACGTACCACACACTGCCATTAAGTCTCAAGCTTTGGTGGATTTCATCAATGACTGGAGAGAGCTACAGGCACTTGAGGAGAAGCTCGATAACACTTATTGGACTATTCACTTTGATGGGTCCAGACAGTTGGAAGGCTCGGGGGCTGGAGTCGTGTTAACTTCCCCTCGAGGTGACAAATTTTGTTATGTGCTCTGGCTTATGTTTCCTTGTACTAACAATGCAGCTGAGTACAAGGCCCTACTCCATGGTCTCTGGATGGCCCAGGAGATGAACTTGAGCCGGGTAAGATGCTTGGGAGACTCAGACCTTGTGGCTCAACAGGTGTCAGGCAAGTGGGACTCTAGAGATCCTCTTATGGCGGCTTACCATCGTGAAGTCGATGCTGTGGCTGGACATTTCAAGGGTTATGTGGTGGAACACATTGATCGAAGGAAGAATGAGGCTGATGCCTTAAGCCGGCTGGGGTCTCAGTGTAAGCCGGTGCCGCCTAACACCTTTCTTGATGTTTTGCATAATCCTTCTGTTAAGTTACCTACAGAGGAAGATCTGGCAGTACCAGACCCGGAGGCACAGCTGGTGGCGGCTCTCCACATTATCCCGGATTGGATAGTGCCTTATTTGGCTTACATGACCCGGGGAGAGTTGCCTGAAGATGAGACCTTGGCAAGACAAATCGCCCGGCGGTCCAAGTCCATGACAATTGTCAATGGCGAGTTACATCACTGCAGCGTCACTGGAGCATTTCAACGTTGCGTGTAACCTACAGAGGGTCAGGAGATCCTTCGTGAGATTCATGAAGGCGATTGTGGTCATCACGCCGGCTCAAAATCTCTTGTGGCCAAAGCTTTCCGTCATGGGTTTTATTGGCTGACGGCTCATGCTGATGCAGAAGACCTGGTCAGTAAATGCGACGGATGTCAGAAATTCTCACGACGAGCCCATGTGTCGGCTCAAGAATTGAGGATGATTCCAATTACTTGGCCATTTGCAGTCTAGGGGCTTGATATGGTCGGGCCTTTCAAAAGGTCTAAGGATAAAAAAACGCACCTCTTGGTGGCGGTTGACAAGTTCATAAAGTGGGTGGAGGCGGAGCCAGTCAGTAAGTGTGATGTAGCCACGGCGGTCCAGTTTATGAAAAAGGTGATTTTTCGCTTTGGTTTTCCACACAGCATTATAACTGATAATGGCACTAACCTCTCCAAAGGAGCTATGGAAGAGTTTTGTCAACGAGAGCATATCCGGCTTGACGTTTCAGCTGTGGCTCACCCTCAATCCAATGGTCAAGCAGAACGAGCTAATCAAGAAATCTTGAGGGGTATCAAGCCCCGGCTCTTGGTCCCTTTGCAGCGGACGCCGGGTTGTTGGGTGGAGGAGTTACCTTCTGTACTTTGGAGCATCAATACTACACCTAACAGATCTACGGGTTACATGCCTTTCTTTATGGTGTATGGAGCAGAGGCGGTCCTACCAAGTGACATCCGTCATGACTCACCCCGTGTGGCGGCTTATGTTGAGGAAGACAATGAAAAAGCTCGGCAAGACGCACTTGACCTGTTGGATGAAGAGCGAGACTTGGCAATAGCCCGCTCGGCGATTTACCAGCAAGACCGGCGCCGCTACCACAGCCGCCGGGTTATATCCAGAACCTTTCAGGAAGGCAACTTAGTGCTCCGACTCATCCGGGATCAATCTGACATGCACAAGCTATCCCCTCCTTGGGAAGGACCCTTTGTGGTCAGCAAGAATCTGAACAATGGATCATACTACCTTATCGATGTTCAGGAGCACAAAGACTCACGTAAGTCAGAGGAGGAGACCCGTCGGCCGTGGAATATCGCTCATCTTCAGCCTTATTATACTTGAGCCATCGGCTCTAATGCGTATATACTTATACTATGTATATTACATAAAGCAATAAAGCAGGACCTCTGTCCTTTTTTCCACTCCCAAAAAGGTTTATGTGTTTTCTTTGCCAGGTGGTGGAGATAACCAAGGAAAAGCGGATCATATCTGAATCCGGCTTTCCTTTGGTCCGGCTTATGATCATATCTGAATCTAGCCGTGATCACTTGGGGGCTTCCTATTCAAACATAGGTCGTATTCGAACCAAAGAGAGCATAGCTGTCGATACCCACTTGATCGGCATACTGCCAAACCCACTTGGGGGCTTCTTGATCATATTTGAATCATAGCTTAACCCCTTTGGGTCTGACGTGGATCGTATTCGAATCAGCGTCATTAAACAACTCTTATGGTCACTTGGGGGCTTCCTATTCAAACATAGGTCGTATTCGAACCAAAGAGAACATAGCTGTTGATACCCACTTGATCGGCATCGCCACAGCCACTGGGGGCTAACAGATCGCATCCGAACCTTAGCCCAACCCCTTTGGAATGGTTCACTGATCGTATTCGAATCAGAAACCCTTGAATTTTGTTCATCATATTTTACAAGTATCAACATTGGATATCTTGTGACCCTCTTGAAAATACAATGGAATACATTGCAATCCTCCAGGATTAATACTGGTTACATCAGGTTGTTAAGTACCAGGTGAACTTTTATGTGCCAATTTTCAGGAGTTAAACTTACCCTCAGGGGTTGGCTTATATAAGCCGGAAAAGCAGCTGTAAGCATGAAAGGGAAATGCAAGACATTTCTGCAAAGGACATAACAGATTCATATAAACTACAAAGTGCATAGTGACGGCGGCTTATGCAAGTATTAAGGGCCATAAGCGTGCGCAAAGGCATAGCAAAACTCAAAGTATTTTCTACTCTGTTACAAGACTCCCCGAGTCTGAATGATGCGGCATTGTTTTTCTACAACGACATAAGCAGGTGGCGCCTGGCAATCTACTCTTGGGGTTGACTTGAAGCTTCCGGGTTATCCTTCTCCGCCTCTCCGCCGGCTGCTTTGTCCTGGAAGGATGATGAGGCCCAGTCAATGCCACTCAAGGCCTCAAACTCAGCTTCATCATCTATTAAACCGGTTGGGTCGACTTCAGGGGCAAAGGTGTGCTTACGAATTGGAGGGATCAAGCTGACATCGTCATAATGCGGCGTGGGGATTCTCCGATTCTCCTTGTCATAACCCGGCTGACACTTGGTGAGGTCAGTGTCGTTTCCAATTTGAGTGGCCACAGGGCGTATATCCCTCACGCAGGTGGTGAAATCCTTTTCATCAAATGGAGTGCCATCCTCCTTTAGACTTGGATACCCAAGAGCGATGTCGGCAGGGTCTAGCTCTGGTAACCAGGCTTTGGCCCGACTCAAAGCGGCTATTGCTCCGGCTCTTGCTGCAATGTCTTGAGCCGGCTCAGGCGGCGGTTGATGTGTGGAAGAGTCGGGAGCAGCTATACCCTGTTCCGGTTCAGTCACCACAGGGGTTTGGGCCGGTTTATCTTTCTTGGTTTTCTTCCTGGCTTAACCTGCACGCTGTGGGCAAAGCAGAGAAATAAGTAAGGAAACATGAAGAAAGATAAACATAAGGTGAATAAATTGATATTACCCAGGGGCAGTCTTAAAAGCCGGCATGTTTGATTGCATGGACTCGCCGGATAAAGGAGAGGTATCCTGGTAATTGGAGTCAGAGGAATTGAGAGGTTGACGGATTAGACCCGCCAAAGGTAAAAAGGGTATAAATTGGAGATAACCTCAGTCTGACGCTTCCGGGTTGTGTCAGGCAAGCCGGAGGATAGCTCTGCATCCTTGCTGGTCCGGGTCTGCCTCCGGTTTTCAAATTGTTGTTGCTTCAAAAGAAAGTCAGGATCTTGGTAAGCCAAAGGGTGTGAAAATCTTACTTTCCGGGTTACTCTTCGAATTTTCTGACCGGCCGAAGTTCGGAGTCAGAGGAGATTATAATTACCTCTTCCTCAACGGGTTGGCTGTTGCCTGTGTCTCCCTGAAAGAAGGCTAATATCAATAAAGCAGTGATAAAGGAGAAAGGGAAATTAAAAAGTTACCTCTTCCTCATTATCATCAGTATCATCAAGCTGAAACAACTCAGAAGTGCTTGGCTTCCTTTTCCTTGAAGTGGTGGGCTTGGCGGTTTTCCTTTCGGCCCTCTTGGCCGCCTCATGATCATATTGGATTTTCCAGAAGTTATCATTTGCCTGTAAAAGGTTATAAAGGGTTATGCGTAAGAATACAGTATAACATGGTAAAAAATAACCCGACGGCTGGAAACTTCCTGCAGGGGCCGGGTTCTTCTGGCAAAAAGGTAGTAAGCCGAAAGCGTTACTATTCACTATGCCCTCTTTCAACAAAGACTGAGTTGTAGCTTCCACTACGTCATCTGGTAAGTCGTCAGGACTATGACGCTGAGGGTCATCTTTCTCGCCTGAATAATTACACATTAAGCCGGGGCGGTGGCTTAACGGAATTATTCTCCAAGCAACCCAGACTCGGACCAGGTCAATGCCATCTAAGTCGTTCCCTAAAAGAGCTTTAATCTTCTTGATCTTGGGGGTGAGTGGCAGACGTTCAATAGCAGTCAACTTATCCGGCAGCGGGTGAGTAGGTTCAAGGCGCAATGCACGGAAGCCGGGCAGCGGGTTTTCACCAGCCGGAGAAGTATCTTGGCAGTAGAACCATGTCTGGTTCCGGTCCTTTGGATGACTCGGTAATTCAGCATAAGAGAACAGGCAGTCTCTCCGCCTATGAATCGATATGCCACCAAGCTCCAGACTGGGCCCGTTGGCCCGCTCATTCTGCCGGTTTAAATAGAACAATTCCCTGAACAAAAGTAGGGTGGGTTCTTCTCCAAGGTAGACCTCACAGAAAACTTGGAAGTTGCAGATATTTGACACGGAATTGGGCCCGATGTCTTGAGGTCTTAAGTCAAAGAAGTGCAGAACGTCTCTAAACAATTTTGAAAATGGAGGAGCAAATTCCTGGCTCATGTGATCGGTAAAAATGATCACCTCCCCTTCCTTGGGTTGAGGTTTCTCTTCAAACGGTTCAGGAGCATGATAAGACATGACATCCTTCTTGGGCAGATGGCCAGACTTTACAAACTTGGACAATTTGCTCTCTGTAACAATGGATGGGACCCAGTTGCAGGTAACCGGAGGTTTAACAGCTTTGGGTGCCATTGGGTAAATTTAAGCCTACAACAAGATAAAGGAAATTTTTCCGATTTATTATAACCCAGAGAATAAAACATTATTGGGTTATTTAAGATGGCGGCTTAAGAAGGGGCCTAATGACATACAGGTAACTATGTGATAATGTATAACAGCTGTAGGTATTAAAGATGATTAAGGTTTTCTTAAGTCGTCAGAAGCAAGCGGTGCTGACAGCCGGTATTATCTTAAACCGGTCACATGAACTATTATGCTGAAACAGAGTCAACAGACGCAGTTTTTTGGCTAAGTGTGGAACAAACAGGTTTCACAAGTTGCAATCATTATTTTGGATCAAACGATGCTCTGGAAAGGAAAATATTTCTAGACCTAAAACAGTACAAAGAAGTTCATATACTCGTGGAGGGCTTCCAAAACAAGGGAAATAAGATCTGTTCTCATACAGGATAAGCACAAACATTTTCCGCAGCAGTTCTAAGTTGTTTTTATAATCTAAACAAGGCACTGGAGGTGAGAACTAATGGAGGTTTGCGTCGGGCGGCGATGAACGACGACGAACTCAAAATGGTTTCAATACTGATCTGAGAAGGGGGAAAAGAGGAACTCACAGATGCAGAAGAACTACGGAGGGTCGCCGTCATTTTCTGGTCAGAATCAGGGTGATGCAGCGGCCTGAGTCGGTGAAGACGAGGGGGTCGACGGCGGCGGCGGAGGAGCTTGAGCAGCAAAGAAGGAGGTGCGAGGAAGAAGACGACTGAAGGAAATGAAAAAGACCTAGGTCGCATCTATTTATAAGGAGGGGCCGACCAAGACGGCATGAGAAACGAGGAGACGGAATATCATTTTACAACGACCCCGACGCCTCGATTTTCGGGATGGTCAGTTAAGGCAAAGATCCGTTGAAGATATGATGAAATAAGATAAGGATTTAATTAAAAGATGATGTCACGGTGGGTTAACCCGGATCCAGAAGATGAGTCACAATAGGTTATGACCTTTTTCACGGACAGAAGATAGAAGGACTGATTCTTAAGGTATTTTAAGATTGACATGAACCGGTCCAAATCAATCCGGGGCCTAATGTTGGGGATATAACTATTTGAGTAAGCCGGCCAGGAGGGGCCGGGTTATGCAAAGAAGACTCATCGTAAAGGAAGCCCAAGACCCAGCGTGAGGATGGCGGTTCATAGAGCTTAAGGCCCATAGAGACAAACCGCCGTAATGGCATGACTTGTAACATAAGGTAGAGGTAACTAGTCACCGAGCCAGACACTGTTTATGAGCCGGTCGGGACTCTGTAGGCCGTAGGGCGTCAACCCGTGTATATAAGGGAACGACCCGCCGGCGGCTTAGGGCAAGAAACAACCAATCGAGAACCGGGCATAGCGTATCTCGCTCCCTGGTCATCGAAACCTCAAGCAATACCAACCCAACTAGACGTAGGCCTTCCTTCACCGCAAGGGGCTGAACTAGTATAAACCTCGCGTGTCCTTTGTCCGATTAACCCCTTTAAGCTTCCTAGTTGCGATGGCTCCATGATTAAGTCCTTGCAAGAGGACATCTGCCATGACAATTCCACGACACCTATCGAAGACTACGCTTCTGGCAACCTCCATCTTGCAACATGTAGAAGAGAGTAGGTGGTAAGTTCACTGATACGTCTCCGTCGTATCTACTTTTCCAAACACTTTTGACCTTGTTTTGGACTCTAACTTGTATGATTTGAATGGAACTAACCCGAACTGACGCTGTTTTCAGCAGAATTGCCATGATGTTGTTTTATGTGCAGAAAACAAATATTCTCGGAATGACCTGAAACTCCACGGAACATCTTAGAAAAAAACAATAAAAAATCCTCGCCAAAGATGAAGACCAGGGGGCCCACACCCTTCTCACGAGGGTGGGGGGCACGCCCCCCCTAGGGCGCCCCTACCTCGTGGGCCCCCTGGAAACCCTCCGACGCCAACTCTAACTCTATATATTCGCTTTCGGAGAGAAAAAATGGGACAGAAGAAATCATCACGTTTTACGATACGGAGCTGCCGCCAAGCCCTAAAACCTCTCGGGAGGGCTGATCTGGAGTCCGTTCGGGGCTCCGGAGAGGGGGATTCGTCGCTGTCGTCATCATCAACCATCCTCCATCACCAATTTCATGATGCTCACCGCCGTGCGTGAGTAATTCCATCGTAGGCTTGCTGGACGGTGATGGGTTGGATGAGATTTATCATGTAATCGAGTTAGTTTTGTTCGGGTTTGATCCCTAGTATCCATTATGTTCTGAGATTGATGTTGCTATGACTTTGCTATGCTTAATGCTTGTCACTAGGGCCCGAGTGCCATGATTTTAGATCTGAACCTATTATGTTTTCATGAATATATGTGAGTTCTTGATCCTATCTTGCAAGTCTATAGTCACCTACTATGTGTTATGATCCGGCAACCCCGAAGTGACAATAATCGGGACCACTCCCGGTGATGACCATAGTTTGAGGAGTTCATGTATTCACTATGTGCTAATGCTTTGTTCCGGTTCTCTATTAAAAGGAGGCCTTAATATCCCTTAGTTTCCAATAGGACCCCGCTGCCATGGGAGGGTAGGACAAAAGATGTCATGCAAGTTCTTTTCCATAAGCACGTATGACTAAATACGGAATACATGCCTGCATTACATTGATGAATTGGAGCTAGTTCTGTGTCACCCTATGTTATGACTGTTACATGATGAACCGCATCCGGCATAATTATCCATCACTGATCCAGTGCCTACGAGTTTTCCATATACTGGTTTACGCTTATTTACTTTCCTGCTACTACTATTACAATCACTACAAAATACCAAAAACATTACTTTTGATGTCTTTACTTTTGTTACTATTACCACCACTATCATATTAGTGTGCTACTAAATACTTTGCTGCAGATACTAAGTTTCCAGGTGTGGTTCAATTGACAACTCAGTTGCTAATACTTGAGAATATTCTTTGGCTCCCCTTGTGTCGAATCAATAAATTTGGGTTGAATACTCTACCCTCGAAAGCTGTTGCGATCCCCTATACTTGTGGGTTATCAAGACTAATTTTTGGCGCTGTTGCCGGGGAGCATAGCTCTATTCTTTGAGTCACTTGGGATTTATATCTGCTTATCATTATGAAGAACTTGAGAGATCCAAAAACCAAGATCTATCCCTCAACTACGAGGGGAGGTAAGGAACTATCATCTAGCTCCGCACTTGATTCACCTTCTGTTATGAGTAAGTTTGCGACACCTACATCTGCTTCTGCTGTTCGTTCTGATATGTCGCATGTTATTGATGATGCCACTTCTGCTATGCATGATACTTATGATGAAACTGCTTCTGTGCCTGATACTACTGTTCCCCTTAGTGAATTTCTTGATGAACAAATTGCTAGGGCTAGAGAAAAAGAAATTATTGAATCTGAATACGATGATGAAAGTGATGATGAAAATATGCCTGATATTCCTGAGGGTTATCTTTTTGATATGGAATCTTCTGCCGCTATTTTAGCTTGCAGGGATAGATATGAGCTTAAGAGGTTATTAATTAAATGGAACAAAGAATCACTTAGAGATAAAATGAAACCCGATCCTGCTTTTGCTACTTCACCTATTTGCGTTCCTGATAGGGATTATGAATTCTCTGTTGCTCCTGATATAATTATTTTGGTTGAATCTGATCCGTTTTATGGCTATGAATCTGAAACTGTTGTGGCACATCTTACTAAGTTAAATGATATAGCTGCCCTGTTCACTAATGATGAGAGATCACATTACCTTTAAATACTCAAAATATTTCCGTTCTTATTAAAGGGTGATGCTAAGATATGGTTTAATTCTCTTGATCCTGGTTGTGTGCGTAGTCCCTAGGATATGATTTATTACTTCTCTGCTAAATATTTCCCTGCTCATAAGAAACAAGCTGCTTTGAGGGAAATATACAACTTAGTGCAAATTAAAGAAGAGAGTCTCCCACAAGCTTGGGGGAGGCTTCTCAAGTTACTTAATGCTTTGCCTGATCATTCTCTTAAGAAACCTGAAATACTTGATATCTTTTATAATGGACTAACCGATGCTTCCAGAGGTTACCTGGATAGTTGTGTTGGTTCTCTTTTTAGGGAAAGAACACCAGATAAAGCTGAAATTCTATTGAATAATTTGTTGACAAATGAAAATAATTGGGCACCTCCTGAGCTAGCTCCTGCTCCAATTACTGAGCCTATTCCTAAACCAACTCCGAAGAAGAGAGGTGTTCTATTTCTCAGTCCCGAAGATATTCAAGAGGCAAAGAAATCTATGAAAGAGAAAGGTATTAAAGCTGAAGACGTTAAGAATTTACCTCCTATTGAAGAAATACATGGTCTTAATATACCGCCTGTTGAAGAAACATATGATCTCAATTCTTTATTTATTGAAGAACCTCCTGATCCCGATATCCCGACACAGGTAGTAACGGTACATTCTCTCTATAGATATGATAAAGCTGAAGTCCCTCCTACTAAAATTGCTAGTGAGTGCTTGGATGAGTTTGATAACTTTATGTTTAAGCAAGATGACTTCAATGCTTATTTTGGTAGACAATTAAAGAAAATGCTTATATGATTAGATGCTTGGGTGATTATATGGCTAATATTAAAGGTGAACTTAAACTTGTTAGCAAACATGCTTCTATGGTTACCACTCAAGTAGAACAAGTACTTAAAGCTCAAAAAGAAGTGCTTGATGAAATGAATAGTAAGAAAAATGATTATGCTGTTAGAGTGGCTACTAGAACTAGTAGAATGACTCAGGAACCTCTGTATCCTGAAGGCCACCCTAAGAGAATCGAGCAAGATTCTTAGAGAAATAATATTGATGTTCCTAGTTCTTCTAAAAAGAAGAAAAAGAAAAATGATAGAACTGTGCAAACTTCTAGTGAACCTATTGCTGAACCACCTGATAATCCAAATGATATATCTATGTCTGATGCTGAAACACAATCTGGTAACGAACATGAACCTAATGAAAATATTAATGATGATGTTCATGATGATGCTCAACCTAGAAATAACAATGATGTAAAAATTGAACCTGCTGTTGATCTTGATAACCCACAATCAAAAAATCAACGTTATGATCAAAAAGACTTTGTTGCTAGGAAACATGGTACAGAAAGGGAACCTTGGGTTCAGAAACCCATGCCTTTTCCTCCAAAACCATCCAAGAAAAAGGATGATGAGGATTTTGAGGATTTTGAGCGCTTTGCTGAAATGATTAGGCCTATCTTTTTGCGTATGCGATTAACTAATGTTCTCAAAACAAATCCTTATGCTAAATATATGAAGGATATCATTACTAATAAAAGAAAGATACCGGAAGCTGGGATTTCCACCATGCTTGCTAATTATACTTTTAAGGGTGGAATACCAAAGAAACTTGGAGATCCCGGAGTACCTACTATACCTTGCTCCATTAAAAGAAATTATATTAAAACTGCTTTATGTGATCTTGGAGCCGGTGTTAGTGTTATGCCTCTCTCTTTATATCGTAGACTTGACTTGAATAAGTTGACACCTACTGAAATATCTTTGCAAATGGATAATAAATCAACTGCTATACCTGTCGGTATTTGTGAGGATGTGCTTGTTGTGGTTGCAAACGTTACTATTTTAACAGACTTTGTTATTCTTGATATTCCCGAGGATGATAGTATGCCTATTATTCTTGGAAGACCTTTTCTTAATACTGCAGGGGCTGTTATTGATTGCAACAAAGGCAATGTCACCTTTCATGTTAATGGTAATGAGCATACGGTACACTTTCCGAGGAAACAATCTCAAGTTCATAGTATCAATTCTATCGGAAAAATTCCATCGATTATTTTTGGAGGTTTTGAATTTCCTCTTCCTACTGTCAAGAAGAAATATGATATAATTATTATAGGGGATGTGCATATCCCCGTTGAGGTAAATTAGTGTTATTCGAAATTTCTCCGGTTTCATGATTATCGGAATGAGTTTGTTAACAAGACTTGATCAACCTTGTTAGTGGATTCTTTTTGATGAGCATGAGATGGATGAAACTAGAAGCACAACCTTCTGTACCCTTTCTATACTTTTTGTTAATTAGTAGGAATAAAGTAAAAATAGTATTTTTCTGTCAGTTTCCTGATTTATCAGTGCAATATAAAAATATCCTGAAAATAAAAGTCCTCAGAATGACATGCCAATTTAATATGTTTCTTTCGGGAATATTTGAGGATTTACTGTGCAAAAATCACCGTGGGAGGAGCTGCCACCTGGCCACGAGGGTGGTGGGCGTGCCCCCTGCCTCATGGGCCCATGGTGGCCCTCCTCCACTTATCCCAGCACCCATCTTCTTCCTCTGTCTCACACAAACCCGAAAAACCAACTCAAGCACGAGTTCCTGCCACTTTTGTTGTGATTTTCGATCTCCTTGCTCAAAGCACCTCTTGCAAAACTGCTTGGGGAGATTGTTCCTTGGTATGTGACTCCTCCATTGGTCCAATTTGTTTTTGTTCTATTGCTTTATTCTTTGCAAATTTGTGCTGCATAGGTGACCATGTTCTTGAGCTTGCATGTCTAATTTATATGGTTCCAAGTAGTTCTAATGCTTGATATAGGCTCTAGGCACTTGTAGGAGTAGTTGCTATCAATTTTATTGAAGTTGGTTCACTTTTATTTTGAAGTTACTAAAAAATTCAGAATTTTTCAGAGAAAAACAATATGCTTAGGAAGATGTTCCAAGGTGGTTCCTCTAAGAAGCAAGGACCCAGGATTGCTATGCGCGATGCTGACGAGGATCCACCAAGAGACGCTCCAGTACGGCCTTCCGAATGGCTGTCGGAAAATTTTATGGACCGTGCGGGAATTAAAGAAGAATTCAAAGCATATTTGCGCAATGCCGGTCTTGAGGATTTTGAGGTTAACAAATGCCCCCAGTATCATGATCTCACAAGTTCATTTGTGAGGAGGTTTGAGTATTCATCTTCGCGTAATTCTCCTTCAGTCATGTTTGATCTCTATGACAAATCTTATACCATGGACTTAGAGGATTTTACTTCTGCTTGAAAACTTCCATCATGGGCAGTGTTAGGGATTCCCCTAAATATGAATTTAGAAACTTTTTTACTAGTATAACTGTGGGGGAATCTAGAGATATAACGCAGGCTACCATAGGGAGCATTCACTTTCCTACTATACATTATTTTGCTCTTTTCATCGGTAGATGCATAAATGCTAAGGATGAAGCATCTCACATGTGTGTCCCTGATCTTAGCATTCTTAGGAGTGTTGTGTTAGGAGACCAATCTTATCATACGGGAGCCATTGTAGCTCGTAGGTTGCATCATAATAGACATAATGGAGATTTCTTTGAAGGAATTTATGCAACCCGCTTAGCTCATTTTCTTGAAATAGACATTCATGAGGGTGATACGGAGTTGCCTCCTGCATATTTAGATTATAACTCTATGGCTTCACACCAGTTTGTCGAGAGGCCTAAATCACCTCTTTTATATCGTTTAATTTTTAATAAACAACGTGTTTTCTGTATTACTCTCCCTGCTCCTGCCTTCTTTGATTCACAGACAAAAAGAAGATATGTTATTACCAGAGAGGAGGCAGAAGAGTACGAGAGGAGAGCGGAGGCAGCTCGACTCCATGCTGCAGCTCAGCAGGCGATAACCGCTGCACATCAGTATGATCCCAACTATTCTTCCTCATCACAGTACGACCCCAACAACTATTATTATGGATATCAGCCAGGCTAGCCGTGGCCATAGACCAACTTAGGCCAAAAGCCTAAGCTTGGGGGAGTACGTATTCCTCACCAACATTACATTTATGTTCACACACACTCATTGCTAGATGTCGGTGCTCATACTTTTTCATTGTATCATCCATGCTAGTTTATTTCCTTTTATGCTTTCTTCTTGTGTGTTTATTAAACCTTAAGAAAAACCAAAAAAATTAGTAGTAGTTTATTTTTCTGCTATAGTAGTAATAATTAAAAAGAAAACCAAAAATATTTCATGTTCTTCTTTTGCTTGTTGGGAGCTTTCTCGTGTAAATAGTTTTATTTCTTTTCTTTTCTTTGGGGGTCAGTAGGAGAAGACCATAATTAAATTGTTGAAGTGGCTCTTATATGCATTATTGTTGAATCAACCAAAGAGCCCATATTGCCTTGTCTTCTCCTGTTTATTGAATGCTCGCAGATTCTAGCTTAGTCCAATGCACGTACACTCTTATTATTATTCACACCGTTCGGTCGTGCAAGTGAAAGGCAATTATGATGATATATGATGGACTGTCTGAGATGAGAAAAGCTGGTATGGACTCGACCTCTTTTGTTTTTGTAAATATGATGAGCCCTCGTTCTTGATTCAGCTTATTATGAATAAACATGTTTGCAATGACAATTAGAGATCATAGTTGCTTGTGCCATGCTTGATTAGCTATGAGTTATAATGGTTTACCTTGTGTGCCAACATGCTATTGAGATGATTATGATGTGGTAAGATGGGGTGGTATCCCCTTTTGAATGATTTAAGTGACTTGACTTGGCACATGTTCACGCATGTAGTTGAAACAAATCAACGTAGCCTTCATGATATTTATGTTCATGGTGTATTATATCCTACTCAAGCTTGCATCCAATGTTTATTAATTTTAATGCATGTACATGGCTATTGTCGCTCTCTAGTTGGTCGCTTCCCAGTCTTTTGCTAGCCTTCACTTATACTAAGCGGGAATACTGCTTGTGCATCCAATCCTATATGTGGTATCTACCTGCCGTTCCAAGTAAATTTGTATGTGCCAAACTCTAAACCTTCAAATAAACATTCTGTTTTCTATGCTCGAATAGCTCATGTATCAACCAAGGCTGTCCTTATCTTCCGTGTTAGGCGGGTTATTCTCAAGAGGAGTGGACTCCGCTCCTCACTCACGAGAAAATGGCTGGTCACCGGGATGCCCAGTCCCATGCTTTATGCAAACTAAATCAAAATTAATTGCAAACAAAACTCCCCCTGGGATCTGATGTATGTTGGAGATACTCGTTGTTTCGAGCAAGCCATGGATTGATGTTTGTTGGTGGAGGTGGAGTATAAACTTTACCATTCTGTTTGGGAACCGCCTATAATGTGTGTAGCATGGAAGATATCGCCATCTCTTAGTTGTTTCGTTGACAATGAAAGTATACCGCTCAAAATACAATTTATCTCTATTGCAAAACCAAGCTCTGGCACCTCTACAAATCCCTATTTCCCTCTACGAAGGGCCTATCCATTTACTTTTATGTTGAGTCATCACCCTCTTACTAAAAAGCACTAGCTGGAGAGCACAGCTGTCATTTGCATTCATCACTATTAATCTATGTTGGGTATGACTATGATTGGATCTCTTTTACCATGAATTACAATGTCTAGTCAGTCCTTGATCTTTAAAGGTGCTCTGCATTTATGTTTTGCGGTCTCAGAAAGGGCTAGCGAGATACCATCTTGTTATATCATATTATGATTGTTTTGAGAAAGTGTTGTCATCCGAGATTTATTATTGTGGCTTGCTAGTTTATCATGCTATTGATATGAGTAATTATGAGACCTGAGAATTATTGCAAATGTGGTTAGTTATGATCTATGCTGAAAACTTGAATGTTGGCTTGACATAGTTACAACAACAAGAGCAAACATAGTTTGTAAAAGTTTTTCTTTCTTTCTTTCAGTTTGTCAACTGAATTGCTTCAGGACAAGCAAAGGTTTAAGCTTGGGGGAGTTGATACGTCTCCGTCGTATCTACTTTTCTAAACACTTTTGCCCTTGTTTTGGACTCTAACTTGTATGATGTGAATGGAACTAACCCGGACTGACGCTGTTTTCAGCAGAATTGCCATGATGTTGTTTTATGTGCAGAAAACAAATATTCTCGGAATGACCTGAAACTCCACGAAACATCTTAGAAAAAACAATAAAAAATCCTCGCCAAAGATGAAGACCAGGGGGCCCACACCCTTCTCACGAGGGTGGGGGGGGGCCCTAGGGCGCGCCCCCCTACCTCGTGGGCCCCCTGGAAGCCCTCCGACGCAAAATCCAACTCTATATATTCGCTTTCGAAGAGAGAAAAATGGGAGAGAAGAAATCATCGCGTTTTACGATATGGAGCCGCCGCCAAGCCCTAAAACCTCTCGGGAGGGCTGATCTGGAGTCCGTTCGGGGCTCTGGAGAGGGGGATTCGTCGCCGTCATCATCATCAACCAGCCTCCATCACCAATTTCATGATGCTCACCACCGTACGTGAGTAATTCCATCGTAGGCTTGCTGGACGGTGATGGGTTGGATGAGATTTATCATGTAATCGAGTTAGTTTTGTTAGGGTTTGATTCCTAGTATAAATTATGTTCTGAGATTGATGTTGCTATGACTTTGCTATGCTTAATGCTTGTCGCTAGGGCCCGAGTGGCATGATTTCACATCTGAACCTATTATGTTTTCATGAATATATGCGAGTTCTTGATCCTATCTTGCAAGTCTATAGTCACCTACTATGTGTTATGATCCGGCAACCCCGAAGTGACAATAATCGGGACCACTCCCGGTGATGACCATAGTTTGAGGAGTTCATGTATTCACTATGTGCTAATGCTTTGTTCCGGTTCTCTATTAAAAGGAGGCCTTAATATCCCTTAGTTTCCAATAGGACCCCGCTGCCACGGGAGGGTAGGACAAAAGATGTCATGCCAGTTCTTTTCCATAAGCACGTATGACTATATACGGAATACATGCCTACATTACATTGATGAATTGGAGCTAGTACTATGTCACCCTATGTTATGACTGTTACATGATGAACCGCTTCCGGCATAATTATCCATCACTGGTCCGGTGCCTATGAGTTTTCCATATACTGGTTTACGCTTATTTATTTTCCTACTGCTACTGTTACAATCACTACAAAATATCAAAAAACATTATTTCTGTTGTCTTTACTATTACCACCACTATCATATTACTGTGCTACTAAATACTTTGCTGCAGATACTAAGTTTCCAGGTGTGATTGAATTGACAACTCAGCTGCTAATACTTGAGAATATTCTTTGGCTCCCTTTGTGTCGAATCAATAAATTTGGGTTGAATACTCTACCCTCGAAAGCTGTTGCGTTCCCCTATACTTGTGGGTTATCATTCACCAAGTAGCATCGTGTAGCATAATCCTACCCGGTGATCCTCTCCTCGTCGCCCTGTTAGAGAGCGATCACCGGGTTGTATCTGGCACTTGGAAGGGTGTGTTTTATTAAGTAACCAGTTCTAGTTGTCATAAGGTCAAGGTACAACTCCAAGTCATCATGTTACCGAAGATCACGGCTATTCGAATAGATTAACTTCCCTGCAGGGGTGCACCACATTTCTCAACATGCTCGATCCCCTTTGTCCGGACACACTTTTCTAGGTCATGCCCGGCCTCGAAAGATCAACATGTCGCAGCCCTACCTAGGCACAACAGAGAGGTCAGCACACGAGTCTAAATCCTATGCGCGCAGGGGTTTGGGCCCATCGCCCATTGCACACCTGCACGTTGCGTGGGCGGCCGGAGAGCAGACCTAGCAACCTCCATTACAAAGGAAGTTGCGTTACGCAGTCCAACCTGACGCGCGCCGTTCAGTCGCTGACGTCACGAAGGCTTCGGCTGATACCACGACGTCGAGTGCCCATAACTGTTCCCGCGTAGTTGGTTAGAGCGAATAGGCCAGTGGCCAGACTCAGATCAAATACCAAGATCTCATTAAGCGTGTTATTTTGACATAACCGCAGACGCCGACCAGGGCCAGGCCCACCTCTCTCCTAGGTGGTCTCAACATGCCCTATCGCTCCGTCACAGTGTAACTGTCCAGGGCCTTCGGGAACCCAGGCCCACCTCTACCGGGATGGAGCCACCTGCCCCTTCAGCCCCCAACATCAGAATCACTTGCGGGTACTCAACGAGCCGACCCGACTTTAGTCACCACCTGTATAGTATGTATATATGTAAGTATATACCCGTGATCACCTCCCGAGTGATCACGACCCAATAGTATAGCATGGCAGACGGACAAGAATGTAGGGCCACTGATGAAGTACTAGCAACCTATACTAAGCATGTAGGATTGCAGGTGAGGTATCAACAGTTGTAGCAACAATGACAGGCTATGCATCAGGATAGGATTAACGGAAAGCAGTAACATGCTACACTACTCTAATGCAAGCAGTATAGATAAGAGTAGGCGATATCTGGTGATCAAAGGGGGGGCTTGCCTGGTTGATCTGGCAAGAGAGAGGGGTCGTCAACACCATAGTCGTACTGGGTAGCAGCGACGTCGGTCTCGTAGTCTATCGGAGAGAAGAGGAGGAAGAAACAATGAATATAATGCAAACAGATGCATAGCGATGCATGACATGACAAGTAGCGGTGCTAGGGGTGCCCTAACGCGGTAGGAGGTGATACCGTCGAAGGGGGAAAACATCCGGAAAAGTATTCCCAGTGTTTCGCGTTTTTGGACAGACGGACCGAAGGTGGATTATTGAATGTTCGCTATGCTAGGGACATGTGGTAGACGAACGGACGACGTATTCGGATTCGTCTCGCCGTTTTGAGCAACTTTCATGTACAAAGTTTTTCCATCCGAGTTACGGATTATTTTATATTATTTTTTATAGTTTTAATTCATTTTTTGAATTTTTTGAAATTGTTTAAATCGAATTGAAGGCAGAATGTGCATTTGTTACCTAGTGTTACCCTAGCCTATGTGTATGACAGTGGGACCCGAGGGGCTGGTCAACCATTTTACTTTGACTGGTCAAAAGGTGAGGTATGGCCCACATGTCATAGGCATCTAAATTAAATTAGTGTCTAGATTAGAATGGAGCCACATGTCATAGGCTATTAGGCTAATCTAGCACTAAACTGATACTAACTAAACAGCAGAATTAATCCTAGGACTAATCTAGCTAATTAAATTAGACCTAACTAGTTTGGGCCGGCCGCACACACTCACACACATGTGCACTCACACGGCACACTCACACAGATGCTAGAGGTTAAATCTGTTTTCTGTTATCAGAAGATAGCATTTTGTAATTTTCATAGGATATAAACCATGCATCAAATGTATTTGCTCCAGTGGGATAAAATAGAGTTTGTCAAGTATACTACCTTCTCATATTTTTTAGTCCTGTTAACAATTATTTTGCCGGAGTTTAGGAGCTGTCGAGAGGGTTACTCATCATAGAATTAGAAAAGCTAGCTAGCGCGCTACAGTAACTGAATGTTACTATAGCAGCAGCAGACCACGCAGAGCAGCAGCTGTAGGCAGCGAGCAACAACGGCAATGGGGCAGCAGCGGCTGCGGGTGGCGAGGCCGGCCGGCCGTGGCTGCGTCAGGCATAGGCGGGCGACGGTTGCGGCAACCAGCACCAGTTACAAACGGCGGCAGCAGGCGAGAAGCAGCAGCAGAGCAGAGCATGCAGAGCAACTGCGGTGAGCGCAACAGCACAGCGGCAGGAGCAGCTCGCAGGGGCATGCGTGTGCTGCAGCGGGTGGACGGGCGTTGCGAGGTGAGTGCGGTGGCACGCGCGGTTCGAGCAAAAGTGATCGGAGTTGGCCACAACAATGGCGTCGGGCAGCGGCGGTTCTAGATGAGATCGGGGCGACGGCTACGGTGGTGATTCGAGGAGGGGGAGAGGGGGAACGGCTATGGGAGCTCACAACGGGGTCGGCAGGGGGCTCAGGGGAGCCGGAGCGGTCTCGATGGAGCGGATCGACAAGGTGGACGACGGCGGCCATGGTTGGGGAAGACGACGATGGCAGCGGCATCATGACGTACTAGCCTCGATCCAGCGGTGTAGGGGACGAAGATGATGATGGCGGTCCTCCATGGCACGGTCTCACTGCTCGGGGAGGTTAGTGGCCATGGCTAAGACGATGGCGCGGCAATGGCCAAGCTCGGACGAGCTCGGACCGAAGATAGGAAGGACCGAAGTGAGGGAGGCGCGAGTGGAGTGGGAGGCGACTAGAGTTAGCAGAGGAGTCACGGGGCACTTGTAGGTCGCCGGGGTTCGACGGATGCTCGGCACGTGGAGATCCCCCACCATGGACGCGCGAGCATTGTCCACGGCGCCTTTGTGAACAGAGGTAGAAGAAAAATGTGAAGTTGGGCTGGCTGCGCTGCCCATTTTACCAGATGGGCCAAGTGCCGAGTAGTTTAGTTGTTTTTTTTAACATTTTTGTTTACTGTTTTTCTTTTATAACTATTGTTTTGTATTGAGTTTATATATTACTAGCAAAAGGGCCCGTGCGTTGCAACGGGAGAAAAAAATTCATAATTTCAAATGGTCATGATCACATTTCGTTGCATCACCGAGATACAATATCTCCCTCAATTTCTCGAAATCATGAACATTTTGAAATTATGAACAATTTGTTAAACTCATGCACATATTTGAACTCGCAAACAACATACTATTACAAATTTCTGAACATTTTCTACAATCAAGAACATTTTTTCAATTTATGAATATTTTTTGCTATTTACAAACATTTTTTAAAAATTGTGAACATTTTTAAGCAATTTTCCTGAACTGGCAAACATTCTATAATCGATGAAAATATTTAGAAATTGGGTGGAATAGTTATTGAATTTGACGAACTTTTTTTGATTTAGCGAACATTTTTGGAAATGCCCGTGCCTTGCAACGGAAAAAAAACTATCAAGTTATACATGTGTGGTAGATATAAAAAAGTATGAATCAAATTCACAAAATATTTTGTGGCTGAGCAAACTGCATTGACGGACCCTGCCTGAGCTATACTGATAAATAAAGTGTCTCGTCTGGACTTAGCGTAGCGGTGTTTACCATAACCACTATTGTGATATGAAAATAAGCATAACTGTGTATGGAAGCAAAATAGACATTTAGTCATTTTAATATAGCTTACAAAAACAAACCCTTAGAAAGTTATGTCAATTTTGTTGGGTTCAGCGTTGTACAAAACACGGAAACCCTTTTTTACCCAACGCGAAGGACTAAATAAAATCATAAAACGAGCTATATAGATCTCCTAATAAAACCTTTATGGAACCTACAATTAGTTTTGTTCATTATTTACGGATGTGTTTTAATTTTTGTGAACATTTTCTAAAAGCTGATGGACATGATTTTTAAATTCCTGAATATGCTTTGAATATTGGCTCATTTAAAAAAATCATGAACATTTTTTATTTCATGAAATCATTAGAAATCGTGATTTGTTTATAATTTGTGAGCAATTTTTTAAGTCATGAACATTTTTTGATTTTTAGAATATTTTTTAAATTCACAAACAGTTTACCATTTTCCTACCTTTTTTCAGAACTCGCAATTGTTTGATATTTTGGAAATCCGAAATTAATTTTGAGATAAAAAACCAAAACAGAAATAAAAAAGTAAAAAGAAATAAAAAATAGGGGGCGCCATCAATCCGAAATTTATTTTTAGGGAAAAAACAAAATAGAAATAAAAAAAAATATAGAAAACAGGGGGCGCCACGACCCGCACATGGGCTGGCTCATTACTGCGCTTGGTAAAAAGAAAGAGAAAAAGTGTGAGAACCAGGGATCGAACCCTGGTCTCCTGTGTGGAGCATCGTTGCCTGAGCCATCGCGCTGCTCATGCATTGGTGCTATTATATCGTATCCACCTTTAATAACAGAACCCTGGAGCGATATTAGAAATTAAAAACGAATCGTTTTTGCCACTTACGGGTGGCATTGGTGGGTAATTATTGCCAACTTCGAGGGTTGTTTTTATGACGTACCACCAGAAGCGATGCGTGGTTTATTAGTAGGTAAAGAAATGATTTTAGTTAAAGTTGAAACTTCCCACATAATTACCTGCTGATATTTTGGTGTTGTCCAAAAAGTTTGAGGTTATTTGGAAATGTTGAAAATAAGTTTATATTTAAATGGGCATAATAAGTGTTGCTTGTGCACTTAAATTATGCCTAGGGTAATTTAAAAATCAATTTAATGTTGGTTCCTACATGTTAAATACTTGGTGAATATTTGCAAACCCTCGAACATTTTTATTTGACAGTTTGAAGAAATAAGAATTTGACTTGTTATTTGAAATTTGAATTTGACTCGGATTTTCATCAAGTGGCAAATTGGCTTAATAAAACCTGATTACATGGCACATTAGGGTGAGGTTACTGTACCTTGATTATCGAGGTGTTACAAATCCCCTCCACTACAAGAAATCTCATCCCGAGATTTAGGAGCGGGAGTAAGTGGGATTGGATTTGGTCACGAAATTCTAACTGGTTTTCTCGGGGTTGGTTGCTCTTCTTGAAGAGGTCGATCCATTACATTGACGTCATCATTTGTCTGCTTCAGGTTATCCTGATGAAGGCGTCATTCTTCCTTCAGGATCTCCATCGTACTTATGGGAAGCTAAGGGGGAAAACTCGGGAAGGACGGAGCTCAACATATGTTAGGTACCTGGGTGCTATCTCAATAACCGTGTCATAGAGGCATCTCTCAAGTTGAAATTCAAGAAAGTTATCGAGATCAAGGTGAGGATGGGCAACAAGAAGCTCCAAGCGGGTAGGCAACTGTCTGTTGCCTAAAACAGGGGGTGAAAGGGGTTTAGAGCAATGGGAATAAGTCTTGCGCCTAATATAGAATGGAGGACTAGGACGGTGGCCCGTGAATTACATACGAGGTCACACGTGAGGGATAACTTTGGAAACCGTGGGTGTACACGAGAGTCAGGTTTCGATCATGTGGAACTGTGGGTTATGGGCCCACCATGTGGGTTAAAAGTAGGAAGGGCGGTAATGTCTTGCACGATCATGTAAGCAAGGCATGCTAGAGGATAGCCTGACAGTTATGTCGGGAACTACATTGGTACCAAGGGCGAGGGACAATGAGAACCATTTTCCTGCTCGTTGAACGAGGCATACCAATAGGCAAAGTTCTCATCCATCGGTGGCTGCCAGAATGTCATCAACAATAATAACAGGGTCTTGCTGACATAATTGTAGACCGAGGTGTTTACATAAGTAGGATAATTTTACTGCTTAGATCATATAGACCTCAAGAAAGGTTAAACCAAACACTGGAAAGGAAAAGGTGATCATCAGATTAAACAGAACAATGGAAAGGAAAATTTGCTTAAACATATATTTCAAGGGTATATCCTTCCCAAGGACAAGCAGAGCATGATATCCATGACATGATATAATGTAGTAAACTCTTTAGGTAGGGGAGAGAATTTTCATGACATTACCCATACAACGGTGTTTGGATAATCGAGCAGGAAACATTTAGCATTGGGCTTCAAATGTTTTTGTTGAAAATCGGAGTACCATGGACATGCTTCGAGATAGCATTGACATGGTTTTCAAGCAAAGGTCAGACTTTGGATTCACCAAGGATCCATCAGGAACAACTTATAGAACAAGTCTTACAATTTCCTTATGGAAGAATGGTTAACCTTGCTATAAAGGATACTAAAGCAATAGGTCCTCCGGCCAGGTGTGCTAGGCATGACATCACCTTCTGAGTCCTATAAAGACCAGTGTTATAACTCTTGGAAATATGTCCCAACCATCATATCTGATCGAGATTCAGATCTGATTGGTGTCAGGATACCTCAGACTCAGGATGCCCGAGAAGTAAAGGTGCAACAACAGTTGACGCAAGGACATTTTAAGATTCTAGGGAAATGAACCATGGAAGCAAGTTCCGAAACCAGAGTTCATCATTAAACCAAGGAGAGGATGAGAAGGTGGCTGATGGACTCAGCGACATATCATCGAGATTTCCAAAAGATGGATTTCCACACTTATGTCAACAAGGAGATAACATTAGTCAGGTCAAATGATATAATGAGGTATGCTCGAGGAAAACATACACAGTTAAACATTGGTTGAAAGGTGCACCCGGAATATGGGCTGGGTTGCACGATCTATATTAGAATGGTGACTTAATGAACAAAAGAATTAGAATGAAACTATCGACCATTCACTTCGAAGCAATAGGGTTGCTAGAAGTTTTGAATTCACACATCAAGGTTCAATTGTCGGTATTCCTGTTAGAAACAACACGGGGACTAAGGAATGAACAGAGATTGCAAGAAGTATCACTTGTATCAAGAATTTTTAAGAGGTGGTGAAATTGTCACGACATCCTTGACATAAAAGATAGTAATACTTTCAGGTAGACCATAATACAAGCTGGATAGCAAGTTGCATCCATAACATGAACAAGTTTGTGATGAAATGAAGGTAAGGACGTTGTCGATGGTAACTAAAACTACCAAGGGACGAGGAGGGCACTTATCATCATGAATTAGATTGATATCCTGGTAGGAGTCCAAATGTTGATGATGATCATGACAATTTTTGTCAAGAGGCTACATGAAGAAGCAATTTAACAATGATTGCATCAAACAAAAGGACTGATGAAACGAAAGATTGGAACCAAGCTTGCTGTTCGAGGTGTAATAATATGGCGAGGAAGATTGATGTGAGCTTAGCTCATCGTCGGAAATTGTGCTCCGGGAAGAAGGACCAGGTAGCACAGTTAAAATTTAACACGACAATGATATAGCTGATCAGGCTGGGAATGACTTGAAGGATTATTAAACTCATAAGCAACGAAAATTACTTAGAGTTAATGAATCGGATGCGGAATCGATTCACTTATCGGTGTACTCAGTTGACAAACAACCCAGAACCCATGAAGTGACAATGACAGGGAAAGGTTCATAAGATGTAGTGTAATGGCATGATATCCTCTAGATACCAGGGGTAATACCCGAAGGTAGATCATAATAGAGGTTGGGCAGGCTTATTGATGTGCAAAAGACAAGGGCTTTAACTTGTCTGAGAAATGAAAATAAGGGCAAACAATATGGTCGGAACCACAATTGTGAATGACCAGATCAAAGATATAAGATGAACTTATCTCAAGGCGGTAATTATTTTTATGAGAAGCTTTCATGAAAAGATCAACATCGTGTCCATGGGCATGAACGCAAAGTTCAAGGTCGACTCCCACTTCTTCAATGTATAACCTTTCATTCACTTCTCGTTTCTCTTCGAAATGGCATCAGTTGTTGAAAGTTTTACCTGGTGCAGTACCAGATAAGTATGACCCGTGAAATCTTTCGGGTTTGCACAGATTAGGGAAGGCATTGGTTCAACCCATCGGGTATCTTAGGAACATATACTACAAGGTTCAGAAGTAGATAACTCAAGCACGGGAGCAGAGCATGGTTGACAAAAGCAGGGGATACAATTTACCAAAGGCATTATGTATCCGATGAAAGGCTCACAAGTTTAATGAATATGAAGGATGGTGTCGTACAAAATCCAACAAAGGATCTGGTGGTCCATGAGGGATCTGATGTGAGTATTGGTACTCAACCAGAGGATGAAAGAACACAAGGAGATCAGATTATAGAAACAACTGACTAACTCAGAGCTCAAATGCAAAGGAATTATGAATTCATAGACAAGGGATCAGAAGCAATGCTCTGATTAGAGATGGATAAGTTGAATAGCCTTAGGGGTATAATCGATGGTAATTTGGTTGTTCGAGATCCAGCTCATGTTTAAAAATGGAGTCTGAGCCGGAAGGATGAATTCTAGGATCTGGTTGAGGATTGCGAGCATTCGTAATTTATTGAATCGATGGACTCAAGATGATAGTGACAAAGGATGCCAATAAGATTACTATACTTATGGGATTAACCATAATGCAAGCAAGCAAGAATTTCAAGAGCAAGAAGCTGCTGAGGATCTTTGGAAGATCAAATAGTATTTCGAAGACTTTGGTGAAACACATGAACAACTGGGGATAAGTGGATGCTCGATAAGTGCGAGAAATTATCGATAGGGGTATTCAGGTGGCAAGGAACTACAAGGCAGTAGGCACCAAGTATTCTCGGATCAATAGAGAGAATTTTGGGGTATCTTGTAATAACAAGATCAATGGAATTGAAAAGGGCAAGTGTATGTAGTTATCCATAATGATATAACAGTGGTAGGGAATTTGCAAAGGCGGTGGACACAAGTGTCTCGAGAGAACATCAGAGATTTCGGAATCTTCTGGTGCAGCCGACGATCATCTGTAATAAGGGGCTCTCTAGGTGGATGTGATCACAAGATCCTAATGTTAGAGTTAGTAAAACCATTTTAACCCAAATAAAAGAGAGATCAGAGTCCGAGAGTATAGAAGAGGAATAAAAGATCCTACCACCACCCAATGGCGACGTGGGCCCATAAGACACACAACCACATTAGTAAAAGTTTTGCAATGTCTAGACTCGACTTTGGCCAAGGAGTGTGGAAGGGGGATTCCTACCGGCAGTCGGCTCTGATACCAACTTGTGATGCCCCCGATTCAATCGTACACTAATCATACACGCAAACATGTACGATCAAGATCAGGGACTCACGGGAAGATATCACAACACAACTCTACAAATAAAATAAGTCATACAAGCATCATATTACAAGCCAGGGGCCTTGAGGGCTCAAATACAAGAGCTCGATCATATATGAGTCAGCGGAAGCAACACTAACTGAGTACAGACATAAGTAAACAAGTTTTCCTTAAGAAGGCTAGCACAAACTGGGATACAGATCGAAAGAGGCGCAGGCCTCCTGCCTGGAATCCTCCTAAACTACTACTCGTCGTCGTTAGCGGGCTGCACATAGTAGTAGGCACCTCCAGTGTAGTAGGAGTCATCGTCGACGATGGCGTCTGGCTCCTGGGCTTCATCGTTTGGTCGCAGCAATCGGGTATAGGAAGGGGGAAAAGGGGGAGCAAAGCAACCGTGAGTACTCATCCAAAGTACTCGCAAGCAAGGAGCTACACTACATATGTATACATTGGTATCAAAAGGAATAAGGGTATCATATGTGGACTGAACTACAGAATGCCGGAATAAGAGGGGGATAGCTAGTCCTATCGAAGACTACGCTTCTGGCAACCTCCATGTTGCAGCATGTAGAAGAGAGTAGGTGGTAAGTTCACCAAGTAGTATCGTGTAGCAAATAATCCTACCTGGCGATCCTCTCCTCATCGCCCTGTTAGAGAGCGATCACCGGGTTGTATCTGGCACTTGGAAGGGTGTGTTTTATTAAGTAACCAATTCTAGTTGTCATAAGGTCAAGGTACAACTCCAAGTCGCCCTGTTACCGAAGATCACGGCTATTCGAATAGATTAACTTCCCTGCAGGGGTGCACCACATTTCCCAACACGCTCGATCCCCTTTGTCCGGACACACTTTTCTTGGTCATGATCGGCCTCAAAAGATCAACACGTCGCAGTCCTACCTAGGCACAACAGAGAGGTCAGCACGCCGGTCTCAATCCTATGCGCGTAGGGGTCTGGGCCCATCGCCCATTGCACACCTGCACATTGCGTGGGCGGCCGGAGAGCAGACCTAGCAACCTCCATTACAAAGGAAGTTGCGTTACGCAGTCCAACTCGGCGCACGCCGCTCAGTCGCTGACATCACGAAGGCTTCGGCTGATACCACGACGTTGAGTGCCCATAACTGTTCCCACGTAGTTGGTTAGTGCGAATAGGCCAGTGGCCAGACTCAGATCAAATACCAATATCTCGTTAAGCGTGTTATTTTGACATAACCACGGATGCCGACCAGGGCCAGGCCCACCTCTCTCCTAGGTGGTCTCAACCTGCCCTGTCGCTCCGCCACAGTCGGGGGCCTTCGGGAACCCAGGCCCACCTCTTTCAGGATCGAGCCAC
Source organism: Triticum aestivum (assembly GCF_018294505.1). NCBI lineage: Eukaryota > Viridiplantae > Streptophyta > Magnoliopsida > Poales > Poaceae > Triticum > Triticum aestivum. The sequence continues at coordinate 382,151,202 of NC_057806.1, read as the reverse complement.
CTGCCCCTTCAGCCCCCAACATCGGAATCACTTGCGGGTACTCAACGAGCCGACCCGACTTTAGTCACCACCTGTATAGTATGTATATATGTAAGTATATACCAGTGATCACCTCCCGAGTGATCATGGCCCGATAGTATAGTATGGCAGACGGACAAGAATGTAGGGCCACTGATGAAGTACTAGCAACCTATACTAAGCATGTAGGATTGCAGGTGAGGTATCAACAGTTGTGGCAACAATGACAGGCTATGCATCAGGATAGGATTAACGGAAAGCAGTAACATGCTACACTACTCTAATGCAAGCAGTATAGAGAAGAGTAGGTGATATCTTGTGATCAAAGGGGCGGCTTGCCTAGTTGCTCTGGCAAGAGAGAGGGGTCGTCAACACCGTAGTCGTACTAGGTAGCAGCGGCGTCGGTCTCGTAGTCTATCAAAGAGAAGAGGGGGAAGAAATAATGAATATAATGCAAACAGATGCATATCGATGCATGACATGACAAGTAGCGGTGCTAGGGGTGCCCTAACGCGGTAGGAGGTGATACCGGCGAAGGGGAGAAACATCCGGGAAAGTATTCCCGGTGCTCTGCGTTTTTGGATAGACGGATCGGAGGTGGATTGTTGCATGTTCGCTATTCTAGGGACATGTGGCAGACGAACGGACGACGTATTCGGATTCCTCTCGTTGTTTTGAGCAACTTTCATGTACAAAGTTTTTCCATCCGAGTTACAGATTATTTTATATTAATTTTTAAAGTTTTAATTCATTTTGTGAATTTTTTGAAATTGTTGAAATCGAATTGAAGGCAGAATGTGCATTCGTTACCTAGTGTTACCCTAGCCTATGTGTATGACAGTGGGACTCGAGGGGCTGGTCAACCATTTTACTTTGACTGGTTAAAATGTGAGGTATGGCCCACATGTCATAGGCTTCTAAATTAAATTAGTGTCTAGATTAGAATGGAGCCACATGTCATAGGCTATTGGGCTAATCTAGCGCTAAACTGATACTAACTAAATAGCAAAATTAATCCTAGGACTAATCTAGCTAATTAAATTAGACCTAACTAGTTTGGGCCGGCCGCACACACTCACACACATGTGCACTCACATGGCACACTCACACACATGCTAGAGGTTAAATCTGTTTTCTGTTATCAGAAGATAGCATTTTGTAATTTTCATAGGACTTAAACCATGCATCAAATGTATTTGGTCCAGTGGGATAAAATGGAGTTTGTCAAGTATACCACCTTCCCATATTTTTTTAGTCCTGTTAACAATTGTTTTGCCGGAGTTTAGGAGATGTCGAGAGGGTTGCTCATCATAGAATTAGAAAAGCTAGCTAGCGCGCTACAGTAACTGAATGTTACTGTCACAGCAACAGAACACGCAGAGCAGCAGCTGTAGGCAGCAAGCAACAATGGCAATGGGGCAGCGGTGGCTGCGGGCTGCGAGGCCGGACGGCCGTGGCTGCGTCAGGCATAGGCGGGCGACGGTCGCAGCAGCCAGCACCAGTTACAAATGGCGGTAGCAGGCGAGAAGCAGCAGCAGAGCAGAGCATGCAGAGCAGCTGCGGTGAGCGCAAGAGCACATCGGCAGGAGCAGCTCACAGGGGCACGCGTGTGCTGCAGTGGATGGACGGGGGTTGCGAGGTGAGTGCGGTGGCACGCACGGTTCGAGCAAAAGTGGTCGGAGTTGGCCACAACGACGGTGTCGGGCGGCGACGGTTCTAGACGAGATCAGGGCGACGACTACGTTGGTGATTCGAGGAGGAGGAGAGGGGGAACGGCTATGGGAGCTCACAACGGGGTCGGCAGGGGGCTCAGGGGAGCCGGAGCGGTCTCGATGGAGCGGATCGACAAGGTGGACGACTGCGGCCATGGTTGGGGAAGACAACGATGGCGGCGGCATCATGACGTCCTAGCCTCGATCCAGCGGTGTAGGGGACGATGATGATGATGGCGGTCCTCCATGGCACGGTCTCACTGCTCGGGGATGTTAGTGGCCATGGCTAAGACGATGGCGCGGCAATGGCCAAGCTCGGACGAGCTCAGACCGAAGAGAGGAAGGACCAAAGTGAGGGAGGCGCGAGTGGAGTGGGAGGCGACTAGGGTTAGCAGAGGAGTCACGGGGCACTTGTAGGTCGCCGGGGATCGATGGATGCTCACCACGTGGAGATCCCCCGCCATGGACGCGCGGGCATCGTCCACGGCTCCTCTATGAATAGAGGTAGAAGAAAAATGTGAAGTTGGGCTGGCTGCGCTGCCCATTTTGCCAGATGGGCAAGTGCCCAGTAGTTTAGTTTTTTTTTATATTTTTGTTTACTGTTTTTCTTTTATAGCTATTGTTTTTGAAAGTGCGTTATATCGACTAGAGGGGGGGTGAATCGGCGATTTTTATGAAATTCTTCACTGAGGAATTTGCTGGTGAGGAAATTCCTTAGCGAAGAACTACTAGCAGCGGAATAAGTACTCAAAAGTAAACATAACAGAATACAAGCATAGTCATCATGATGAAATGAAGACAGGCACAGAGTACAGGAAGCGTAATCACAGGATAACACAGGATGAAGACAAACAGACTAAAGAAATTGAACTGAGGAAATTGAGAAAGTCTTCAGTCAAAGTCTTCAAACACAGATATGAACAAGCACACAACACAGTTATGAGGAAATGAAAGTGTTGAGGAAATAGAACCAGTAAGCTTGGTGAAGACAATGATTTGGTAGACTAGTTCCAACTGCTGTCTCAGTTGTACGTCTAGTTGGAGCGACTGAGTATTTAAACTCGAGGACACACAGTCCCGGACACCCAGTCCTGAACACGCAGCTCAGGACACCCAGTCCTGAACACGCAGCTCAGGACACCCAGTCCTCACCGTATTCTCCTTGAACTAAGGTCACACAGACCTTGTCCAATCACTCGTGGTAAGTCTTCAGGTGACTTCCAAACCTTCACAAACTTGGTCACTCAGTGATCCACAATTCCTCTTGGATGCTCTAGACCATGACGCCTAACCGTCTGGAAGAAGCACAATCTTCAAAGGTAACAAGCGTCGGATCCACGCAGGATCAATCTCTTCAGTGATGCTCAATCACTTGGGGTTTGTAGGTGTTTGGGTTTTGGGTTTTTGGTTTTTCCTCACTTGATAATTTTCGCTCAAAGTCCTTGGAGGATGGGTTGCTCTCAAATGACAAGTGTCAGTTTCTCTCAGAGCAGCCAACCAGCTAGTGGTTGTAGGGGGCGGCTATTTATAGCCTAGGGAGCAGCCCGACATGATAAGACATAAATGCCCTTCAATGATATGACCGTTAGGTGGATAGATATTTTGGGACAGCTGGCGCATAGCACAGCAACGGTCGGAATTTTGAGTAGAAAAATCCTCAGGGCTATCATGTTCCTCACTGTGTAGGAAATCCACACTGGCGAATTCCTAACTCCTCAGTCAGAACAAATTCCTCAGAGACCAGAAGAACTTCGTCTCTGTCACTGAAGAATATGACTGGACTGATTGAGATTTCCAATGGCTTCACTCGAAGGGATTGGTAGGTGTAGGATTTTGAGTTGACCATCACATGGAAATTTTTCCTTAGTATTTCCTCGACCCCCTTTAATAGTAGGGTGTTTCCTATGACTCAAGAAAGAGAAAATGAAACTATGAAAACAAAAGTCTTCACGCTTTATGTTCCTCGAATGAATACCAAGTCTTCAAGGTCACACCATTTTCTTCACTTTCAAAGTCTTCAAAAAGTCTTCAGAATACCAAAGTCTTCAGACGAAGAACTTCATTTTTAGGGGTCGACTTTCTCTGTAAATATCAAACTCCTCATAGACTTATAGACCTGTGTACACTCATAAACACATTAGTCCCTTAACCTATAAGTCTTCAATACACCAAAATCACTAATGTCGGATTTTGGGTTCCGGCAGACCCTTGAGGTTCGAACACTGGGGTGCGCGCGGAGATTTCGCCTCCTACCTACCTGCACTCCTCCGCCTTGTTAGGATCTAAACTATGGAAAGAACAACACAAGAGACACAGGGTTTATACTGGTTCGGGCCACCATTGTGGTGTAATACCCTACTCCAGTGTGTGGTGTGGTGGATTGCCTCTTGGGCTGGTGATGATGAACAATACAAGGAAGAACAGCCTCGCGAGGGTCTATTCTTGGTTGGGGCGATGAACTGCTGGGAGGAGCTCAGTCATCTTTCTCTCTCTCTCTTTCTGATCCTCTCTCTCCTTCCAACCCCCCGGCTCCCTTTGCTCTGTGGGTGGCTGGTCCTATTTATAGAGGCCCTGGTCCTCTTCCCAAATATCGAGCGGGAAGGGAGCCAACAATGGCGGGCTAATTTGAAGGGGGACAACTAGTATCAGCTATCCTGACAAAAGTAGTCTTCGCCTACGCAAAGCTCTGGTGATGACGCCGTCTTGGGCTCCACGGTGACCTCCGTCTCGTAGTCCCCCTAGTCTTGGTCTCGTTGCACCGAAATGGCAACCTTTGCCTGATGCCTCGGTACTCCGCAACTGCGCTTGCCCCCTTTGCACCAAAGAGGAAGGGAGGACACTGCACGGGCTGGGACCCGCCTGGCGCCCCCGATCGTCATGGCTTGCGTCACGGGCACCTCGTGAGGTACCCCGCCTTGATTTCTCCGCCTCCTCGTGAGCCAGCCTGACGAGGCCGCGCCTGAGGAAGCTCCGCGTCGTCCGCCCCGCGAGGCTTGGCCCCTCGCGAGGGTCTTGGGTTTGTGTTGGTGAAGATGGGCCGCGCTGGGCCCCCCTTTGAGCCACGCCGCAGGCCGCTGGCAGGCAAGTCTGGGGACCTATGTTCCTAGAACACCGACAGTAGCCCCCGGGCCCAAGGCGCGCCCGGACTTGGCCGTGCAGGGAGGCGGAAGGGCAAGAGCGAAGCGCCGCAGGCCCTAACAGCCTGTGGCCTTGAGCGCCGCGTGGCGGTTGATTGGACGTGGGCGCCCTAGCAACCGCGCAAGTTGATAAAGGAGCGGCCTCCACCTAGGCTTTGCTTCTTGCTTTCCCCGGTTGCTGCTCAGATCCCCTTTCATGCGGCTCTCCTTCCTCCAAAATTTCCAGATCCACTCCGACCGTGTGACCTAGGAAACCATGGCGCCTCGTCAGCCCCCGGCCGTAGCTTGGTACTCGTCTGCCCTGGACCCGCCGAACGTGTCGGAGGCGAGCCTTGCCCGGTTGCGCCGGATGGCGATGGCGTGGGGCATCAACGGGGCGAAGGTGTTTAAAGCCGGCTCCGCCATCCCTGAGGGTCAAGGGAGCACCTTCTATCCGCTCTTCGTAAGTGCCATTGCTTCTGGCCTGGTGCCTCCCTTCTCCGAGTTCTTCTTCTCTGTCCTCCGCCACTATAAGCTACAAGCCCTGCATCTCCACCCCAACTCCGTCCTTCTCCTGGCAATCTTCGCCTATTACTGCGAGGCTCACGTAGGGGTGCAGCCCTTGGTGGCCTTGCTGCGCCACTACTTCTACCTCCAGACCTCTCGTGGTACTGCTTCCGCGTGCGCGAGCTTCATCGCGTACGGTGGCGCCATTGCCATTTCGAACCCCAGGAAAAGGATTGAGGGCGTCAGGAGCAAGTGGGTCTTGGTGGATACTGGGCGCATCCACCCTCGGCTGATCTTGCCCACGGAGCAGCCCATGAGCTCCAGCGATTGGGGTCGAGCAGAGCTCACGGACCCCCGCGCGAAGCTGTTGTTGGAGAAGATGGACGCGGATCTGAGGCCGGCCAACATGGCGGCGGCGAAGCTGACCGGCGCGTTGCTACTGAGGGAATTCCTGGAGCACCAGCCGGCCCCGCTTTGGCAGTACTCACTTCCGATGTGGAGGCCCCGTCCGAGCCCCGCGGCCTTAGCCAACGGAGATTTGGCTGCGGTCCTCCAATCTCTGGTCGGGGGCGATGTGGTGAGGTTGGCGGGCGCTCCTACGCCCTTGTTCCTCCGCGACGACTAGGAGCAGGTAGTGGAGTCCATGCCCGTCTTCAACAGGGATGGGCCCGTGCCCGTGGAAACTCCTGAGGAACCGGTGGACGTGCCCTCCGATGACTCCAGCGAAGAGGAGGAAGGAGAGGAGCGGGGAAAGGGGCCTGACTCTGAGGCGACTGACGGAGAGACGGGGGCTCCCCTCCCCTGGCGCAGGTCCCGCGTTCTCCGCATCTCTCCGAGCGATGACGACGAGGATGACGACGAAGACGACGACGAGGACAACGACGAGCAGGACGGCGGGAGCTCGCCCCCGATCCCGAAGAAGGACAGGACCGGGCTGATCTCCCGCGGGTCTGCCCCGGCCCCGGGGCGGACCGCAAATGCGCCTTCTGCCTCCAAGCTTCCCGAGGTTGACCCTTCCAGCCGGCTTTCAGGCTTCAAATTTGGCCGGAGGCTGCTTGAGCTCACTAGCGATGACCCGTAAGCATTCGATTCTTGTCTTTATCTCTTGCTCTGCTTCTAGGGCTTGACGTTCGCATCTCTTGGGTAGGCTGGCGCCCGCCACAAAGAAGCCGAAGGGGGCTCCCGAGGTTCCATCCGTGGCTGCGCTTCTTCCCGCAAAGGAGGGTGACCACGACGCACAGGCTTCTCCTGCCCGGTCGTCCTCGCGAGGCCTGGCCGAGCCGGCTGGGGTGAGCTCAGCCCCCACGGCCCAAGTGGCTCCCGAGGTGCTCTTGCCTGCCGCCGCCACTTCAGCTGTCGGGGCGCGGCAGACTTCGCCTCAGGATGCTGTGGCCGCGCTGCCGTCTTCTCCTCCTACTCGACTGGCTGCTGTCTCTCCGACTCCTTCTGCCATTCTGGATCATGATGTTGCTGAGCTGGACCGACTGCGTCAGGATCTTCTTGGCGCCGACCCCCCCTTGGTGGCGGGGCGCTTGGAGCTGGCTTCAGGATGGGTTCGCTCCGACGCTTCGATTCAGGCGGCGCTGGTCCAGGCCTCGACGGCATGCGACGAGGAGAAGCAGGCCGTCCTTGAGGCGAAGGCTGCTCGTGATGCAGCCCTGGGGGAGGTGGTCGACGTCCGTGGCCGTTGCAAGGCGCTGGAGGGTGAACTGCAAGGTTTGCGGGACCAGCTCACGAACGAGGTCCGCCTTTGCCAAGAGCAGGAAGAAGGCATGAAGGCTCGCGAGGCGGCTCTCTAGGAGAGGGAGGTCAAGCTCAAGAAACGCCACGACTGCCTAGGCGCGCTGGAGCAGGAGTTGGGGCGAGGAAGGCCAAGCTGGACGACGAGGCCCTGGTTCTTGCCGAGGACCGCATGGCCTTCGCGGAGATGGAGGCGAGGGCTCGCTCCTCACTGAGGACGCTTTATGACAGCGGCCTGGAGAGCCCACTGGCTGGCGCCGAGGACGGCCCCGCCAAGCTGCTTCCCTTCCTGGTTCACGCTCTTGAAGATGTCGCCCTTGGCCTTGGCCCCGCGGCCGAGGCCGGGGCGCGTGTCCTGTCTTCTGCAGCAATGACGCGGGTCCTCACCCACATCTACCTTCGCGATCCCGGTGTCGACCTCGACAGCCTGCTGGAGCCAGTGAGCAGCGAGCGTGCCGCTGCCGCTGCCGGGGCCGTGAAGGGTCGCACAGAGGCCCTGTTGGGGAAGTTCCGGGCCTTTAGCACCAAGCTGAAGCAAGGCGCTGCCAACCCCACCGCTCCGTGAGGCGTACCCAATCCGCGCTGCTCCATCGCCGACAAGTGACTCCATGGCGGCTCCTGTCCTGCCTTTAATTCCTGCACATGTATCATGCCTCGGGGAGGCGTTTAAACTTGCATTTGGCATTGAGATAATAGTGTGGACTGTAATATTTGCTTTTGAATTCCTTGAAATTTGCGCCTTTCCTTCCTACTTGCTTATGTTCTACGCCGGCAGAGCCCGGCCCCGCACATGCCTCACCCAGCGTTGGTCCCGACCAGAAACCAGGACGGGGCCAAGGAGTGAGGGGCCACATGACAAGTTAGGCTCTTGAGTCGCGATGCTCAGGAGTCCCCCTTGGCGCACGAACAGCAAGTAGGGAGGTGTGATGCGGGTGGATCTACCGTTCTACGTCTACAGAGCCCGGCTGCGCGCGTACCTCACCCAGTGTTGGTCCCGACCGGAAACCAGGACGGGGCCACGGAGTGAGGGGCTACGTGACCAGTTAGGCTCCTGAGTCGCGATGCTCAGGAGTCACCCTTGACGCTCAAACGGCCTTCGTACCTTGGCTCCGCTTGGGGAGAGACGCGCGACGAACCAGGCCCGGGGGGACCTGGCTGGGTGGCGTGTGTCTGGGTGTGACCCAGGCACAGCCCCCGTGCCCAGCCCCCTCGCGCGGCACTCCCGAGGGGAGGCGTTACAATGAGGCTAGACACTGAGCTCTGGGCTCCCTAAGGTTGGTGCGGCCCGGGGGCCACCCTCAGTTGTTTATCACCAGCGCGAAGCATAGCGCTACCGTATGTGTACGGGCATAGCCGCTCCTCGGCAGTGTCGTCAGCCAGCGCAGAGCATGGTGCTTCCACTGGTACGTGGGAGGGGGCCCCCTCCAGGAGGAGCCCCCGGGGCGTGTACAGCCCCGCCTTGACACGTGGCTGGCACGGTAGGGCCTGGCGAGGTGTATCTGGGCACCCGTGAGCCAGCGCGGGACTCACGGGGCCCTACCTCTAGGCAGGTTGCGCCTGGCACTGGGCCTTATCATGTGATGTGTCCCTGCAAATTTGGTTAGATGTTGGCACTCTACGTCCTCGGGTCCCGGCCCTCGAGCTGGTCTCAGCCGTCGCTGGTATGCCAGGTCGCGATGCCATGGACAAGGCCAGAGGGTGAGGGCTGGAGAGCCAGTAAGATCCCTGAGTCGCGATGCTCCGGTACCCCCCCTTTAACGTGCAAGTGGTCAGCATGGAGAAGAAGAGGTGCCGTGGACCGGCATCAAATAATCAAGCATGGTGGGTCTAACGCATAATCGAAAATAAACGCAAACGGGATACATGCCGCTGGGCCTGGCCAGAGCGGTTTGGGGATCATGCAGCCCGAGGGGCGCCCCCAACAAGGTAAGCTAACAACATGGAATAAAAAGGGATACACGCCGCAGGGACGGACCCACGCGGCCTGGGAATAATGCATCCCTGGGGGGGTGCTCCCAGCTGGAAATAAAACTCGAAAAATGTCACCTGATGATGTTGAGGACGAAGGAGCGTTGATGTAGCAAGCTCGGTGGGCTGCGGGAGCCGATCCTCACGAGCCCCCAGGCCCAGGGGCCTCGGGAGGCTTCGGAGGCGCTGACGGCTCCTCACGGGCCATCTCCATCCCTGCCAGGGCTGCGGAACGCATGGCCTCTTGTGCCTCCGTGATACCCCTCATGAGGCGCTGGTACATGTCAGCCGCGTTCGGCAAGCCGTAAGGCATGTGAACATAGTTGTGGGGTGGGCCTCCACAGCACCCCACTCGCGAGGGCCAGAGGCGCTCCAGAGAGGCGACTCGGTTGAGCCCTGGTATGTCGATGCAGACGCGCAGCCCACCATCCTCGCCTGGATGGGGAGCCACTGCTGGTAGGCGGCGGCTGCCTTTCATGACTCTTGACTCCTGTAGCTCCTGAATGGCCTCGCTGACGAACTCCTGAGGGTCGGGGTCTCCTTGCCTTGCTCCTTCTTGAGGGAAACGTGCTTCGAAACACGCCTCCAGGTGGTGCCCAAGCGCCTCCCTCGTGACCCTAGCTAGGTCGGTGGCCCTCCAGGGGAGAGCCCCCGAGACCTGCCTGAGGAGGGCGCCGGGCGCGCTTTCCTATGCGATGGAAGGAGGTTCCCCCTGGGCAGGCGCGGGCCCAGAGGGGCCTGCCTCCTAGGTGGTCGGGCCGGACGATGTCTTCTTCTTCTTAGGGGCGGTCTCGGGAGGCCTCCTGCTTCCACGATCCGGGTCTTCCAGTGACGCGGCCTGAAAGGCTCTTTCCAGGGAACACACCGCGTCCTTCTCTTCACACGGCACCGTGATGACTCCGCCGCTTCCTGGCATCTTGAGGACGTTGTAGCCGTGGTGAGTTACGGCCATGAACTTGGCCAGCGCTGGGTACCCAAGGATGGCGTTGTACGACAGGCGAATGTGAACGACGTCGAAGTCGATGAGCTCGGTGCGGTAGTTGTCGCGTGCCCCGAAGGTGACAGGGAGGCGGACCTGCCCAATCGGGACCGTGGAGCCGTCAGTGACACCGGAGAAAGGCTTGGTTGGCTGAAGCTGGCTGTAGTGCACTTGGAGGTTGTTGAATGTATCCACGGACAGGACGTTGAGCCCTGCACCGCCATCGATGAGGGTCTTGGTGACCACCACGTTGCTGATGATTAGGGAACAAAGCATCGGGAGAACTCCGGCTGTAGCCGCACACTTGAGTTGATCTGCTAAGCTGAACGTGATGGCGCACGCCGACCACCTGAGAGGGCGCGTGGCTTCGAGCCTGGGGAGGACTGCGTTCACTTCGCGGGCGAACTGCTTGAAGATGCACTGAGAGGCTGGGGCTTGTTCCCCGCCCAGGATGTAGGCGATCGCGCGCGGCTCCTGGAAGCCCCCAGCCCCCTCGTCTTGGTGGCGGTCCTCGTTTCTCCTTGGCTGTGGCGGCAGCGGTGGGAGGCCTGCGTTGCCTTGTGGGCGATCCTCGCGAGGCTGATCCCTCCAGCCTCCCTAGCGAGGCGGATCTTGCCAGCGATCCTCGCGAGGTTGATCGCGCCACCCTTGGCGCGGGCCACGATCTTCCCAGCGTCCTGCGTTCCTTCCTCCTCCTCGGCCGTAGCCCCGGTCACTGCGGTCAGGGTGATGGCCGATCCTTCCTTCTCGCACGGCTCAGAGCTCTTGACATTCGTTGGTGTTGTGGGTGTGGAGGTCATGGTACACACAGTACCGGCTGCCCTTGGAAGGTTCGGGCTGATCTCTGCCCCGCTTGGTGTCTGGTTCTGCCGCGAGCACGGCAGCCCCCTTGTGCTTCACATCCTTGGCCTTGGGCTTCTTCTCTTCTGGGTCTGCGGCAGGCAGCTCGAGGAGGGAGAGACGCCCTTCATCGGCCCTGGCGCACTTGGTTGCCAGGTTGAACAGTTCCAAGGAAGTGCACAGGTTTTCATGCATCGCCAGCTCCTCCTTCATCTTGACGTCGCGCACGCCGTCGGAGAAGGCTGAGATGATGGCCTCCTCAGTCACCTTGGGAATCTTGAGGCGCGCGTTGTTGAAGCGCTGGATGTACTTCTGCAGGGTCTCTCCGGGCTGTTGCTTGATGCGGCGCATGTCACTCACGGCGGGTGGCCGGTCGCGAGTGCCTTGGAAGTTGGCGATGAAGCGGGTGCGCATCTCGTCCCAGGAGGAGATTGTGCCTGGAGCCAGGTTCAGGAGCCAGGTGCGGGCCCCATCCTTGAGTGCCATGGGGAACCAGTTCGCCATGACCTTCTCGTCTGCGTTGGCAGCTTTGATGCCCAGCTCGTAGAGCTGGAGGAACTCCGCAGGGTCAGCCGTGCCGTCGTAGCGAGGAGGCAAGTCTGGCTTGAACTTGCCAGGCCACGCGACGCTGCGTAGCTCGGCGGTGAAGGCGCGGCAGCCTGCCGTGGCCACGGGAGGCCTTGGATGACGGGGAGCTTGGTCTTGCATGTCCCCACGCGCTGCAGCTGGGAGCAGCGCAATGTCTTGACGCGCGGGAGCAGGAGCATGGTCGCGACGTGCTGGAGCAGGGAGCGCCCGGGCAGCTTCTTGCGGGCGAGGGACTTCTTGACAGCTCTGCTCTTGCTGCACTAGCGCCTGACGGAGCGGGTTCCACCCAGGGGCCACGCGCCTTGGAGCCATGGCGCCTTCCTGAGGAGGAGGCGGCCGGGGCTCCGCCGGAGCTTCATTGCCCGCGCGGGGCGGGGTGCGGTGCAGCGGAACGGACGGTGCAGGAGAGCCCCCTGCAGCGCGGACGAGCTTGGCGACGTGGTCGAGCCATTCTTCGTAGACGTCGTCGACGGGACGGTAGCACAGGAGCTCGTTCACTGCGATGAGTGCAGCCCGAGCGTCCATGGGCGCGCGGAGTGCGCGGGACGAAGAACCAGCTGGGGTGAGCGAGGGAGTCGCGGTGCGACCGTCTTGCCGCATGGACGGATGCTGGGATGATGCTTGCTGCTCGTCCCCCGCCGAGCCGATGGCGGCATTGACGGCAGGTGATGGGGAACGGCGAGGACGCCCGCCGACTGGGGCCGTCTGGGCGACGCGGGCAGCGAGCGCGGCCCGGCGCTCGGCGCGGGCCCGACGAGCGTCGGACATGGGCGTGATGGTCGGAGGAGAACGGGGTGGTGGAAGACGAATCCCGGCGCACCCCTACCTGGCGCGCCAAATGTCGGATTTCGGGTTCCAGCAGACCCTTGAGGTTCGAACACTGGGGTGCGAGCGGAGATTTCACCTCCTACCTACCTGCACTCCTCCGCCTTGTTAGGATCTAAACTATGGAAAGAACAACACAAGAGACACAGGGTTTATACTGGTTCGGGCCACCGTTGTGGTGTAATACCCTACTCCAGTGTGTGGTGTGGTGGATTGCCTCTTGGGCTGGTGATGATGAACAATACAAGGAAGAACAGCCTCGCGAGGGTCTGTTCTTGGCTGGGGCGATGAACTGCTGGGAGGAGCTCAGTCACCTTTCTCTCTCTCTCTTTCTGATCCTCTCTATCCTTCCAACCCCCCGGCTCCCTTTGCTTTGTGGGTGGCTGGTCCTATTTATAGAGGCCCTGGTCCTCTTCCCAAATATCGAGCGGGAAGGGAGCCAACAATGGCAGGCTAATTTGAAGGGGGACAACTAGTATCAGCTATCCTGACAAAAGTAGTCTTCGCCTGCGCAAAGCTCTGGTGATGACGCCGTCTTGGGCTCCACGGTGACCTTCGTCTCGTAGTCCCCCTGGTCTTGGTCTCGTTGCACCGAAACGGCAACCTTTGCCTGATGCCTCGGTACTCCGCGACTGCGCTTGCCCCCTTTGCACCAAAGAGGAAGGAAGGACACTGCACGGGCTAGCACCCGCCTGGCGCCCCTGATCGTCATGGCTTGCGTCATGGGCACCTCGTGAGGTACCCCGCCTTGATTTCTCCGCCTCCTCGTGACCCAGCCTGACGAGGCCGCGTCTGAGGAAGCTCTGCATCGTCCGCACCGCGAGGCTTGGCCCCTCGCGAGGGTCTTGGGTTTGTGTTGGTGAAGATGGGCCACGCTGGGCCCCCCTTTGAGCCACGCCACAGGCCGCAGGCAGGCAAGTCTGGGGACCCCCGTTCCCAGAACACCGACAACTAAGGGGCACTAGATGCACTTACAATCTCCCCCTTTTTGGTGATTGATGACAATATAGGTTAAGTTTTCAACGGGGATAAACATATGAAGTGTAACTACTAATATTGAGGAATTTGATTGCAAGATATAGAAGAACTCCCCCTGAAGATGTGCATGGTGAGGAATTTGCTTTTGAAGCAATGCACACTTGAAGAGTTGAATCATGGAGATCTCCCCTATATCTTGTAATTCATACACGCATTTGATATATAACAATGAAGAATTTGAAATGCATGATGAAATATGGTGACTGATGTAATTTAGCATGCGTGCAATAATATTAACGAGGAATAAGCATGCAAAAAAATGTATCAAGATTATCAGAGCACCATCAGGTTTAAGTTTACAACTCGATCCAATAAAGTCGCAGAAGAATGAGAGTTGTAACTTAACAAAAAACGCCCATATAGAAAGACCCGCTTGAAGACTAACTCAAAATTCTCCCCCTTTGTCATCAAATGACCAAAAGGAACGAATATGAGGACTAACGCCCCTGAAGAATATCAAGTTGATGAAGGAGCGCCAATGTTGTTGGGGTCGTTTGTTGTAGTAGGGCCTGCCGCAGTGACGTCCAAGTCTTCATTTTCATCAGTGTCGTGCAATGAGGAATATGAGCTGGCCACCAGAGAAGGAACCTTGACCTTCTTGAATTTCTTCGGTGGAGGTGCAGACCAGTCAAAATCTTCTTTGAGACCCATGTTCTTCAGATCTTCTTCACCATACAGATGTGACAGGATTGCCCAGGTGCGACCGAAGACTTGATGGAGGTAGTAGTGGTTTTTCTTCACTGCATTGTGTGTGGTAGTCATGTTGTGAAGAAGTGAACCAAACTTACGCTTAACCCATTTGTGATTTCGATCCACCTTCTGGTGAAGACTAAGCAGAAGTTCACGGTCAGTCATCACGCGCGGAGCAGTGGCCTGAGGAGTGGACTTGGGTGCATTGGCAGAGTCATGTGTGGCAGTCATGTTGTGAAGAAGTGAACCAAACTGACGCTTAACCCATTTGTGATTTCGATCCACCTTCTGGTGAAGACTAAGCAGAAGTTCACGGTCAGTCATCACGCGCGGAGCAGTGGCCTGAGGAGTGGACTTGGGTGCATTGGCAGAGTCATGTGTGGCAGAGTCATCATTGGTGGAATAAGATGCAGCTTTGCGAAACTGACCATCCAATGGACGAATGCCTTCATCTATTACAGCTGGTGCCTTGCCCTTTCCATCAACTGAGGAATATGTCTGCTTGAGGACTTCAATTGGGGGCAAGTAGCTGAGGTGATTCTGGAAATTAGCTTTGTAGTTGAGTGAAGACCTTGTCCTGAGGAATCTCATAATCCAAGGTGTATAAGGCTTCAGCTCAAACGGAGACAGTGCAACATTGGCCATAGTCCTCATGAAGAAATCGTGATAATTGACAGGAATGCCATGAACGATGTTGAATACCAGATTCTTCATGATGCCAACAATTTCCTCATCAGATGAGTCGTGGCCTTTGATAGGACTGATTGTCCTCGTAAGAATATGATAGACAGTTCTGGGCACGTACAACAATTCCTTCACGAGGAATTTGGTTCTTGGTGCCTGACCTGGCTTCAAAGGTTTCATCAGCACCTGCATGTAATGATATGTGAGCTCAGGTTCACTGTAGATGCAACGAGCTTCTTCAAGGGGAGGACTAAGTGGTAGAGCACGAAGCAATTCAGAGGTTGGTGCAGTGTAGTGAGTGTTTTCAGACATCCAGTCCAACATCCAGGAATTCACATCTTCAGCATCTCCAGTGATGTGCAGCGTTGCATAGAATTGAAGAATCAGTTCTTCATTCCAATCGTAGATGTCAGAGCAAAAGTTTAGCAGTCCAGCGTCGTGAAGAACACTGAGGACTGGTGCAAAGCATGTCAGAGATTCCATATCCACGTGAGGAATATGCTCATGGTAGAAGATCTTCTCCTTGTTGAACAGCACTGAGGAATAGAAATTGGCTTCACTAGCAGTCCAGAAACGCCTCTTCCTAATGCGAGCAGAGTTATATGGGTTGTAATCTTCGACGAATACGTGCTCGCCGAAGAAATCATCAGCCTTGAACTTTTGCTTGCGTGAGAATGGGTCCTTTGGCTTCGGCAGAGGAGTGTCAGTGAGTTGCATCACGACCTCAGGAATCTCAATCGCAGGTTCTTCAGGCTGAGGAATTTCTGGTGCCTCCTCAGTGACAGTCTGCGTCGTTGGTTGTTCAGCAGCAGCAGTTTCTTCAGCGCTAGTGGTTGGAATTTCCTCATGGACAGATGCAGTGGGATGAGTTTCTTCAGAGCCCATATGTACAGTTTGTGTGGGGGACTGAGGAATTTGCTGTAGAGGGGTGAACATTGGTGAGTTTGGATGCTGACTTTCCCAGAATTCATCACTCATTACGAGTGCGGAGCAGCCAATGTCCACATCTTCATCTTCCATTTCTTCAACGCCAGCCTCTTCAGTTGTGAACTGAGGCATAGGCGAGGAGATGATAGGTGTTGAAGGGATCGCATCCACTTCAATTTCTTCATCCAACGGTTCAGACGAAGCAGCAGAAGGAGTTTCTTCATCAGATCCGCTGGGGATCACATATTCTTCATCAAAAGGAACAAGGTCCTTTGATGGCCTGGTTGAGATGGGAACAACATCAATCGGATTTGCAAATGAACTTGTCATAGGCTTCATTTTCTTTAGAGCTGAAGAATCTGAAGCAGCT
Source organism: Triticum aestivum (assembly GCF_018294505.1). NCBI lineage: Eukaryota > Viridiplantae > Streptophyta > Magnoliopsida > Poales > Poaceae > Triticum > Triticum aestivum. Next base: position 382,135,200 of record NC_057806.1, on the reverse strand, counting down.
GATGCTTTCCTTTTCTTCACTGCAGCACGCTCTGCAGCCTTGGTCTTCTTCACATCCGATGTAGATGGAAGGATTGGAGTTGAAGTTGGTGCAGGAGCAGCTGAGTTCTTCAGTTTCTTCAAGCGGACCACTAGTGGGTGCCCTGGCAATTTCTTCAGTGGCTAGAATGCAGTCATCAGCCCTGGAACTCACATTTTCTTCAGCAGCCTGATTGTCATCAGCGGTGCTGGCATTTTCTTCAGTAGGCTGAGCAGATGCTTCAGCCTGAGGAATTTCCTGTTGCATTGGGGCTGCAACATTGGAAGTGAAGTTATTCGCAAGTTTCACAAAACGAACCTTGGCTCCAAGCCAATCAGTGTGATATGCATCAAAGTCATCACTGAGTTTCTTAATTTCAGTCTGAATAGTGACAAGTTCTTCAGTTGTCACAGAGACAACTTTTTCTTCAGATAGCGCTCTTTCTTGTACTACGCTTTCTTGATCTGCCTGGCCTTCTCAAATTTCCACTTTTCTTCTTGAATGAAGTGGGCCAGCATGTGACTCTGGCCAGGAGTCAGCTTGAAGTCAGGCAAGGGAGTGTTGGGGTCCTTGTGCCAGACATCAATGTAGTTGAGGATCAACTTGGGATCCAAAAGCAGTGGCACCTCTGATCCTTTGGCTCTAGCGGCCCTGACTTGCCTGTCTCTGATGATTTCTGCAAGTTCATCATCATCAGCTTCATCTTCTTTAGACGGTACTTGGAAAGTGACTTGTTTCTTTTGAGGACTTGGGCGAGGACCTCGTCCAGCAGTGGCCTTTGTCTTCAGCAGTGAGGGGCCAGCTGAGGAACTTGGTGCAGCTAAGGAACTAGCTGAGACACCTGAGGCAATGGAGATGCCTGCAGTCCTTTGGCACGAGGCGAGATGCACATGTGCTGAGGATTTAGTCGGAACAGCTGAGGGCTTTGGCGGAGGAGCTGAGGACTTTGGAGGAACAGGAGCAGCATGAGGAATTGGCCGTGAGTGCTTTGAGGATTCTGGCCGTGAGGGCATTGCTGAGGAACTTGGCCTTGAGGGCATTGTTGGTGAAGCACTTGGCTTGCGCACAGGCTTCTTTGACATAGCCTTCTTTGGCTTGATAGCAGAGGCCTCAGCAGAGGCAGCAGCAGCAGCAGAGTCTTCATTGAATTTCCTCACTGCTTCTCTGGCTTGCTTAGTCAACTTGGCTTGGCGCTTGGCCCATTCATCAGGATAGTCCTCACCGCGCTTGATGCTGGTGGGATCAGCGATTTGGCCAGGTGCCAATGGAGGTCTTGGGCATGGAGAATTGAGTGTGAATTTCTTCATGTACTTAGGAGTGACATATCTGTATTCCCTCCACTCTCTTGCCCATCTCCTCTCTATCTTCTGAATGCGCACTTTGCGCTCATTCTTGGTTTCCTCAGTAGGTGTGCAGTACCCAGCATATATTTCATCAGGGATCTCAAACGCTGTATTTACCTCAGGCCTCTTTCCTCCCTTCTGTGGCTTCTTACCATCAGCCATTTTCTTCAGTTGAGGAATTTGAAAAATTGAATTCTCTAAAGAAGTATGCAACTTTTCTTCGAGGAACGCTGCAAATGAGTTAAGTTGATGAGAACCTAGTGATTCAGCAGCTGACATGTGTACCTGTGAACATAGTATAGTTGCAAGGAATTTGGAGAGGTCATATGCGTTCTCAGAAGGTTTTGTAAAAAGAACAAGTTAGAGGAATTTGACCAGATGAGTCTTGAAGAATTTCACTAAGCGTTCTTTGTCTTAGGTTCCAGAGATGTGTAGATTAAATCCACACATTTGAGGAATCTTGAAGAAAAACATGGCTTAGAGAAACGAATCAAGAACAGAGGACCTGTGAGGTGTTTAGTGTGTGAATCTATGAAGAAAAACACCTTTGAAGATTTTGAATATAATCATTCGAATCAACGAGGGTAGTAAAAGTAACTTTTAATTACCCTGGACGAAGAACACGACGAACTGGAGTGAGGAGATGTGAAGTTCGTCTGTGCAGATCTTACACGCCCTAACTTGGCGGAGGAAGAAGGATATGTCGGTGGCGGAGTGAAGATTTCCACGGTCGGCGCGAGTACGTCGGCGACGAGGTCGAGGCAGTGAAGCTCTTCCTCACCGGCGGTGATGAAGTAGCGGCGGCACTAGGGTTTGAGAAGCTCGAGCTAGAGAGAGATCGAGCGGTGTAAAAGAAGTGAGGAAGGGAAGGAGGGGTATTTATGGTGAAAAACTTCTCGCACAAAGAAATTGGACGAACGTGCCCCTGACCCTTCTCATTCGCATGACATGTGTCACCCACGTAGTGAGAGGTGGAGATCGTGTTAGATCGTGGATGAGTGGATAAGTGTATCGTGGGATGCAAAATGGTTTGAGCGGCAAATCCGAAAATTTCAATAAGATAGGTTTTAAAGTTCCGTTCGCAATTTCTTCAGCTGACAAGGACACAGTGAAGATTTTGAACGAGTTTCAAATAGAATGCACATGAAGAATTTGTGAACAGATTGGGTTGAGTATAGCATAGAGGGGAAGGGTCCGATCACATTCACTTAGCAGAAAACCAACTTGAAGAAATAGCAATAAGTGAATGTTGTAGAGGACACAAACTCATATATATATATATATATATATATATATATATATATATATATATGAAGAAAAACGACGGAAGCAGTGAAGACTATGCAAAGTTGAAGAATATGAATAATTTGAGGAATTTCAACTTTTGGTGGTGGCATGATCCACCGTATAAGAATGATGATTTCAGACACCGCGTACAATTATCGTAGGGTTCTGAGAATCAAATTCTTCATTAATTTCTTCACACTAAGAGTGTTATTCTTCATTGATTGAAGAAAAACGTTTCTTCATGTGTTGCACATCTAAGTCATCAATTTTGCATAAGTGTTAGGATGAGTGTCCTTTTCAAAGAACATTCGAAGATTCTGGGATATTTAGCTCACACCGCAACTTGCTAAATCTCTTCTCATCCAAGGGCTTTGTGAAGATATCGGCTAGCTGTTCTTCAGTCTTCACATGCTCAATAGAAATGTCGCCCTTCAACACATGATCACGAAGAAAATGATGACGAATCTGAATGTGCTTTGTCTTCGAGTGCTGAACTGGGTTGTGAGCAATCTTGATGGCACTCTCATTGTCACAGAACAGAGGCACATTCTTCATGTTGACGCTGTAGTCCTTGAGAAATTGGGCACAGCAAGAACCAGCGGCAATGTACTCAGCTTCAGCAGTAGATAGTGATACGCAGTTCTGTTTCTTCGAGGACCAATAGACCAAAGATCGTCCGAGGAAATGACATGTACCAAATGTTGACTTGCGGTCCACATGATCACCAGCATAGTCAGAGTCAGAATATCCAATGAGATCAAAAGCCAAGCCCTTGGGGTACCATAATCCAAGTGTTGGTGTGTGAGCTAGATATCGAATAATATGCTTCACAGCCTTATGGTGTGATTCCTTCGGTGTAGCTTGAAATCGGGCACACATGCAAACACTAAGCATTATATCTGGCCTAGATGCACATAAGTACAATAAAGAACCTATCATGGAGCGGTATACCTTATGATCGAAGTCAATACCATTTTCATCAGTGCACAGATGGCCATTTGTGGGCATAGGAATTTTGACGCCTTTGCAATCTTGCATGCCGAATTTCCTCAGTACATCCTTGAGGTATTTCTCCTGAGATATGAATATGCCATTACGTTGTTGACGAATTTGAAGACTTAAGAAGAATTTCAACTCTCCCATCATAGACATTTGATATTCTTCACTCATCATATAGGCAAATTCATCACTATAACGTTGGTCAGTACAGCCAAAGATAATATCATCAACATATATTTGGCACACAAACAATTAACCATCATAAGATTTAGTGAAAAGGGTAGGGTCGAGTGAATCGAGTTTGAAGCCTTTCGTCATGAGGAATTCCTTCAAAGTATCATACCACGTCCGTGGGGCCTGCTTGAGGCCATAGAGGGCCTTGTTGAGTCCGAAGACTTTGTCAGGATTCTTTGGATCTTCAAAACCTGGGGGTTGAGCAACATATACTTCTTCCTCAAGCTTACCATTGAGGAATGCACTTTTCACATCCATTTGATATAAAGTGATATCATGATGGTTAGCATAAGCAAGTAATATGCGAATAGCCTCAAGTCTAGCAACAGGTGCAAAAGTTTCATCGAAATCAATTCCTTCAACCTGTGTGTAACATTGAGCTACAAGCCGTGCCTTATTCCTCACCACAAGGCCATTTTCATCTTGCTTGTTGCGGTAGATCCACTTTGTGCCGATGATATTGTGCTTGCGAGGATCTGGACGTTTGACCAGTTCCCAGACATTGTTGAGCTCGAACTGATGTAATTCTTCTTGCATGGCCTGAATCCACTCAGGCTCCAGAAATGCTTCATCTACCTTAGTGGGCTCTGTAATAGAGACAAAAGCATAGTGCCCACAAAAGTTAGACAAATGTGAAGCTTTTGAGCGTGTGAGAGGACCTGGCGCTTTGATGTCATTGATGATCTTTTCAACTTGCACTTCTTTTGCAATGCGAGGATGAGCTGGTTGTCGTTGAAGAATTTGATCAGCGTTTTCTTCAGCACCATTTTCTTCAGCATTTTCTTCAGGTGCATTAGCTCGACGTTCTTCATGTTCTGGAATTCTTCAGCAGATTCTTTAGTAGGAATGACATCCTCAGTAGCCTTTAACTTGATAGTTTCCTCAGGTGCTGGTTCATCTATCATAGTAGGTAGGTGCTCTCTTTGCGAGCCATTAGTTTCATCGAACCGCACATCTATAGTTTTAACAACTTTGTGAAGAACGTTGTTGAAGACTCTGTAGGTGTGCGAGTCCTTTCCGTAACCAAGTATAAAACCTTCATGTGCTTTCGGTGCAAATTTTGAGTTGTGATGAGGATCTCTAATCCAACATTTAGCACCGAAGACTTTGAAATAACTTACATTGGGTTTCTTATCAGTGAGGAGTTCATAGGCAGTCTTTTTGAAGAATTTGTGAAGATATACTCTGTTGATGATGTGGCACGCAGTATCAATTGCCTCAGTCCAGAAACGACGAGGCGTTTTGTATTCATCAAGCATAGTGCGAGCCATCTCAGCAAGAGTCCTATTCTTGCACTCCACGACACTGTTCTACTGATGAGTATAAGGAGCAGATAACTCATGAGTAATACCAAGTTCATCAAGATAGTCATCGAGACCAGAATTCTTGAACTCAATGCCATTGTCACTTCTGATGTGCTTGATCTTCACACCAAAGTTGGTTGAAGCCCCCGAGGAAAATCATTTGAAGACTTCCTGCACTTCATGTTTGTAAGTAACAAGGTGTACCCATGTGTAGCGAGAGTAATCATCAACAATAACAAAGCCATATTGAGATGCTTCATTTGAAATAGTAGAATAATGATTAGGACCAAAGAGATCCATGTGAAGCAATTCAAATGGGCGAGTGGTGGTCATGATAGTCTTCACTGGATGCTTGGCCTTGGTCATCTTCCCAGCTTCATAGGCTCCGCATAGGTGATCCTTGAGGAATTTGACATTCTCGATGCCAATGACATGCTTCTTCTTTGCAAGCGTGTGCAAATTCCTCATGTCTGCATGACCAAGTTGTCAATGCCAGAGCCAGCCTTCTGAAGCTTTTGCAAGTAAGCACACGACTGGTTGTGGTCCTGTAGAGAAATCAACAATATACAGGTCTCCTCTCCTAAATCCTTCGAAGACTTTGGAATTGCCAGCTTCCATAACCACAACACAATGGTACTTGCCAAAGACAACAACCATATCAAGATCACAAAGCATTGAGACAGACATAAGGTTGTATCCTAAGGACTCAACAAGCATGACTTTGTCCATGTGTCGATCCTTTGTAATCGCAACCTTACCTAGACCCAATACCTGACTTTTGCCTTTGCCAGCAAAGATGATATGCTTCAGATGCGACGGAGATAATGGAGCATCCATCAATAGATTCTTGTCACCAGTCATGTGGTTTGTACATCCACTATCAAGGACCCACTCAGTGGCTTTGGGTTGATCATCCTGCAGATGAATTAGTGCAGCTTACAAACTCATATACTTCATCAGTGAAGAATATGACATCAATTCATCAGATCAATTTCATCAAGTAAAAGAACTGATAAAGCAATATGAGGACGTGAGAAATGAAAGTTCATTTCTTCATGATTAGCCTGCGTCCTATTAGGCATACTCAGGTCTCCAGCAAATTCTTCAGACGACTATGTACGTCTGGAGACCTGACCCTGCAGAAGAGATTAGTTCTTTTTCTTCACCACCCACATCTGAAGGGGTGGCAAAGAGTTCATCACTCTGCGAGCTCCATACAAGAAGGATGGCATAGAAGCCAGTCCATTTCGTTTCACATAAGAGGGGTTAGAGTAAGCATAAGAGTATGTAGAGAAATTCTTCGAGGACTTATGGACATAATCATTTGAAGAATAATGCACATATCCATAATCCTTAGATCTTCCCTGTGAAACAGACGGGTTAGCATGATGATGTTCATATGAGGACTTTGATCCATATGAGGAATATGATCCATGTGAGGAGTTTGGTCCGTATGAGGACTTGAATCCATATGAAGAATTTGGTCCATATGAAGAATTTGATCTGGGGTTCCTATTCTTCATAGGTGGCGTCATAATGACATTCACCTGAAGGTTTTCAAGGCATCTTTTGGGAACCCAAATTTTTTCATAGGGGAGCCGTTCCTGCAGTTAGTGCCAACATATCTAGCAAATACTTCACCATTTTGATTTTTGAACAGTTTATAGTTGGAGTCAATTGACTCATCATCAGAATGAGGAGATTCACATGCAAATCCAGATAAGTTAGATGGATCAACTGGAGGTCCCTTTGCAGCAACCCATGTAGTTTTGGGGTACTGCTCAGGATTCCAATATGTACCATCAGCATTGAGTTTCCTCTCAAAGGCAATACCCTCTTTCCTAGGGTTCCTGTTGAGGATCTACTTTTTAAGCACATCACAAAGAGCCTGATGCCCTTTGAGGCTTTTGTACATGCCTGTCGTGTACAATTCCTTCAGCCCTGCATCGTCAGTGATATTAGCAATGTCCTTAGATGAGGAATTAGTGATAGCAGAGGCATGTGAAGAATTTGAAACAGTAGCTGCATTTGAACATTCAGGTGAAGAATTAGCAGATTCACGTTCAATGCACTTCAAGCATGGAGGAACAAATTCTTCCTGAGAAGCGCTGATTTGTTGAGCAAGTAATGAATCGCGCTCCTTCTGAAGATCTTCATAACTCACTCTTAGCTTCTCAAGATCTTGCTTTCTTTGAAGAAATTCATAAGAAAGCTTCTCATGATCGGATAAGAGAGTGTTATGATGACTTTGAAGATTGTCAAACCTAGTCTGAAATCTCTGAAGATTTTCAGTCAGGGCTTTAGTGCGATCCAATTCTTCACCCAACATATCATCACTTTTGTCTAGCATGTTTTGAACCTTTTCTAAAGCCCTTTGTTGTTTTATAGCAATCTTAGCAAGTTTAGAATAGCTGGGCTTAAGATTTTCATCAGATTCATTCTCACTTGATTCAGATGAGGTATATTTGAGTACCTTGGCACCCTTTGCCATGAAGCAGTAGGTGGGAGCGTAGTCATCATCCCCTTCATCAGCCTTGTTGGTGAGGTTATATTCTTCAGTGTTGAAGATAGACTTGCTGACGAATGCAGTAGCGAGATCTAGGCTCGCCACTCCAGATTCAGACTCCTCAGATGACTCCTCTTCCTCATTTTCTTCGGATTCAGCCTCACAGTCCATTTCCTTGCCAATGAATTCCCTGGCCTTCTTGGAGCTGCTCTTCTTGTGATATGAAGGCTTTGAGGACTTTGATGATGAGGATTTTGTGGATTTCTTCTTTTTCTTCGCATCATCAGAACTGTAATCCTTGTATTTCTTCTTCTTTGATTCCTTTTCCCATTGAGGACAATCTTGAATGTAATGTCCAGGCTTCTTGCATTTGTGGCAAAGCCTCCTCTTGTAGTCACTTGATGAGGAATCACTGCTCCTTGAGGGTCTCCCAAAGTGACCACGTCTTGAGAACTTTTGGAACTTCTTCACAAGCAGAGCCAGATCATGGCTTAGTTCTTCAGTATCACCAAGGATGCTACCAGAGTCTTCATCTTCGGACTCAGATATGGCCTTGGCCTTCAGTGCACGTGTTCTACCATAGCTTGAACCATAGAGATCTCTCTTTTCAGCAAGTTGGAACTCATGAGTATTTAGCCTTTCGAGAATATCAGTGGGATCAAGTGACTTGTAATCAGCACGTTCTTGTATCATCAATGCCAGAGTGTCAAATGAGGAATCAAGCGATCTCAGCGATTTATTCACCATCTCATGGTCGGTGATGTCAGTGGCACCAAGTGCTTGAAGCTCATTTGAGATGTCAGTGAGGCGATCGAAGGTTTGTTGAACATTTTCATTGTCGAGTCTTTTGAAGCGGTTGAAGAGATTGCGAAGAACATCAACTCGAGAGTCACGCTGAGTTGAGACTCCTTCATTCACTTTGGACAACCTGTCCCAGATAAGCTTTGCTGTCTCTAAAGCACTCACTCTGCCATACTGTCCTTTGCTCAGATGGCCACATATGATATTCTTTGCTTGAGAGTCGAGTTGCTTGAATCTCTTCACATCAGCAGCATTCAGAGAAGGTGTGACTGAGGGAACACCACTTTCCACAACATACCAGAGATCGTTATCAATTGCTTCAAGATGCATTCGCATCTTATTCTTCCAGTAGGGGTAGTCCATCCCATCGAAGGTAGGACACCCAGCAGAGACCTTGATCATACCTGCGGTCGACATAACTAAAACTCCAGGCGGTTAAACCAAAATCACACAGAATCAAGGGAGTACCGTGCTTTGATACCAATTGAAAGTGCGTTATATCGACTAGAGGGGGGTGAATAGGCGATTTTTATGAAATTCTTCACTGAGGAATTTGCCAGTGAGGAAATTCCTTAGCGAAGAACTACTAGCAGCGGAATAAGTACTCAAAAGTAAACATAACAGAATACAAGCATAGTCATCATGATGAAATGAAGACAGGCACAGAGTATAGGAAGCGTAATCACAGGATAACACAGGATGAAGACAAATAGACTGAAGAAATTGAACTGAGGAAATTGAGAAAGTCTTCAGTCAAAGTCTTCAAACACAGATATGAACAAGCACACAACACAGTTATGAGGAAATGAAAGAGTTGAGGAAATAGAACCAGTAAGCTTGCTGAAGACAATGATTTGGTAGACTAGTTCCAACTGCTATCTCAGTTGTACGTCTGGTTGGAGCGGCTGAGTATTTAAACTCGAGGACACATAGTCCCGGACACCCAGTCCTGAACATGCAGCTCAGGACACCCAGTCCTCACCGTATTCTCCTTGAACTAAGGTCACACAGACCTCGTCCAATCACTCGTGGTAAGTCTTCAGGTGACTTCCAAACCTTCACAAACTTGGTCACTCGGCGATCCATAATTCCTCTTGGATGCTCTAGACCATGATGCCTAACCGTCTAGAAGAAGCACAGTCTTTAAAGGTAACAAGCGTCGGATCCATGCAGGATCAATCTCTTCAGTGATGCTCACTTGGGGTTTGTAGGTGTTTGGGTTTTGGGTTTTTAGTTTTTCCTCACTTGATGATTTTCGCTCAAAGTCCTTGGAGGATGGGTTGCTCTCAAATGACAAGTGTTAGTTTCTCTCGGAGCAGCCAACCAGCTAGTGGTTGTAGGGGGCGGCTATTTATACCCTAGGGAGCAGCCCAACATGATAAGACATAAATGCCCTTCAATGATATGACCGTTAGGTGGATAGATATTTTGGGACAGCTGGCGCATAGCACAACAACGGTCAGAATTTTGAGTAGCAAAATCCTCAGGGCTATTATGTTCCTCACTGTGTAGGAAATCCGCACTGGCGAATTCCTAATTCCTCAGTCAGAACAAATTCCTCAGAGACCAGAAGAACTTCATCTCTATCACTGAAGAATATGATTGGATTGTATGAGATTTCCAATGGCTTCACTCGAAGGGATTGGTAGGTGTAGGATTTTGAGTTGAGCATCACATGGAAATTTTTCCTTAGTATTTCCTCGACCCCCTTTAACAGTACGGTGTTTCATATGACTCAAGAAAGAGAAAATGAAACTATGAAAACAAAAGTCTTCACGCTTTATGTTCCTTGAATGAATACCAAGTCTTCAAGGTCACACCATTTTCTTCACTTTCAAAGTCTTCAGAAAGTCTTCAGAATACCAAAGTCTTTAGACGAAGAAGTTCATTTTTAGGGGTCGACTTTCTCTGTAAATATCAAACTCCTCATAGACTTATAAACCTGTGTACACTCATAAACACATTAGTCCCTTAACCTATAAGTCTTCAATACACCAAAATCACTAAGGGGCACTAGATGCACTTACAGTTTTGTATTTAGTTTATATATTAAATGATTTTAGTTGAAGTTGAAACTTCCCACATAATTACCTGCTGATATTTTGGTGTTGTCCAAAAAGTTTGAGGTTATTTGGAAATGTTTGAAAATAAGTTTATATTTAAATGGGCATAATAAGTGTTGCTTGTGCACTTAAATTATGCCTAGGGTAATTTAAAAATCAATTTAATGTTGGTTCCTACATGTTAAATACTTGGTGAATATTTGCAAACCCTTGAACATTTTTATTTGACAGTTTGAAGAAATAAGAATTTGACTTGTTATTTGAAATTTGAATTTGACTTAGATTTTCATCAAGAGGCAAATTGGCTTAATAAAAGATGATGACATGGCACATTAGGGTGAGGTTACTGTACCTTGATTATCGGGGTGTTACATTAAGGTACACGTAACATGGACATGCCATGAAACGAGCATACGTTGGTCTGCCCAGACTAGCATGATAGGCACTATGGAAATCCATTACCTCAAACGTCAACTTCTCCTTGCGAAAATTCTTGGAATCACCAAAAACCACATCCCGAGCAATCTGTCCTAGTGACTTTGCCTTCTTCCCTGGGATGACTCTGTGGAACTACATGTTGCTTTCGCGGAGTTGGGACATCGGAATGCCCATCCCTTGGAGTGTCTCAGCATACAGAATGTTCAGACCACTGCCACCGTCCATGAGAAGTTTAGTCAGTCAGGTGCCCCCAACGACTAGTTCGACCACCAAAGCTTGCCGCCCAAGGGTAGCAACGTGAGCTAGGTGATCGAACTGGTCGAATGTAATGGGATTCTTTGACCACTTTAGGTACGTTGTAGTTGCTGGAGCAACCATGTTCACTTATCTGTTTATGACCTTCAGCCAACTTTTGCTCTCAACATCGGCAAAAATCACCAAAGTAGCATTGACCTTTGGGTAACCATCAGTTTTTTCCTCATCCTCGTCTTTATCAGAGCCCTTCTCATTGGGCTGACCCCCACAGAACTGCTGTATAAGGAGTCTGCACTGTCGAGTGGTGTGTTCGGGCAGAATCAAGTTACCCTCTTCATCCTTCTTCGTGTGAATGTGACATGGCAAATCCAGGACGTCCTGGCCGGACTGATCCGTCAACTTTTTGGGCACCCACGGCCCCTTGGGTTTTCCTTTAAACTTTCCTTGGGTATTCACTACTGCTGCTTCAGTCTGTCCAGTGGCTTCGGCCTTGCGTTTCTATTTTCGACTGGGGTTTCCACCCCTGGCTTCAGGGTTGACTGTCTTCCCTTTGCCATTGCAGAGCCGGTCTTCTTCGCCATTTGCATACTGAGTGGCTATTTCCATCATCTGGCTCAGAGTCATGGCCCCGGAGCGACCAAATTTCAGTGTGAGATCTCTGTACCGCACGCCTTCCTTGAAAGCGCATATGGCTTGCTGCTCTGAAACATTCTCCACCAGATGATGAAGCGTAGTCTACCGCTGGATGTAATCCCTCAAAGTTTCATTCGGCTCCTGGATACAATGCTGCAACTCAGATAGCCCAGCGGGATGCTTGCAAGTGCCTTCGAATGTCTTGATAAACACTTGGGCCAAATCCTCCCAACAATATATACTGGCTAGAGCCAACTGATTCAACCAGGCCCTGGCCAAGCCTTCAAGCATCAAGGGGAGGTGCTTCATGGCTGTTTCGTCATTGCCTCCACCGATCTGCACCGCCACTCGGTAACCTTCTAACCATGTGTCTGGCTTTGACTCACTAGTAAACTTGTTCACTCCCGCAGCCAATCTGAAGTTGGGGGGGGGGGGTCTCGGCTGCTCGGATGGCTCTGCAAAAACACTCGGGCCCTGAGACGAACGCTCTGCTGCCACTTGGATAACCTCTGTCCAGCCCTTCTCTGTTAGTTCTGCCTCTGTCAACCAAGCCTTGTACGAGGATTGACCTCGCATCGAACCCGGGCTCTCTTGGGTCGACTTGAATTCTCCGCTCATCACTGAACGGGCGCCTGTCGTCATACCACCGGGGCGTGTACGAACCACCCCTCGGAGGGGGCGTTGGCACTCGACGGTGGTCATCACGGTGATAACGAGGATCAAACTATTTGTGGCCTCGACCAAGGTCCTGGTCCTGGTGATAACCACGTTCTTCACGCCGCGGAGGCGTCCTTGGACTATGTGCCGACTGAACTGTGTCCGCCATGACAGACCTACTATGAATCCTGTTGCATGACTGAGAAACAACTGAGTTCTGTTCTCCAGCCGCCTTGAGCAGCGCACGAATCTATTGCAACCCTCTACCAGCCTTGGAACGAGACGGCTAGATCGAATCCGCAATATGTGCCGCTACTACAACATTTTGGATCGGGGTACGATATACCTGACATTCTTCTCGAGGCCCAGCCAGAAACAACTGTCGTTGTCATCGACTAGAACTTGGGATTTCTCTGTGATCACGATCGTCGAGTGACTTCTGAATATTCTCCAGGCACGTGCGCTCAGCCAACGTGGCCACACGCATGGCTTGCAAGGCCTGAGGCTCGGCGGTCTCCCCAATGATGGGGGTCTGGAGAGCTTGTTCATCTCTGCACCGCAGCTCCTCCCTTTGTTCCGCAGTGAGAGCTCGCGGGTAGTACTCGTCATCATCATGCGACCGGCCGCCGTGTCACCTCCGCTGCGATGGAATCCGGGCAGATTGCGCTGGGAGTTGACCATGAGGACTTCCGGCGCCGGATCGTTGCTCTCACACTCGGAAAGAGTATCGGAATGACCAGTCAATAGATCAAACAACCCATAGAGAGATTCATCGGGCTCAATCATCGCGATTTGAGGGGTGGTCGACTGACGAGCCACCGCATGCTTCACCCACCGATGGAGTCGCGAGCGACTGGATCGCTTGCGGCGATGAACCGCGAGGAGCGAAGATGCCACGGGAGCCGACAGATGCTGATGTCGGATTTCGGGCTCCGCAGACCATGGACAGGTTCGAACTCTAGGGTCCGTGCAGAGAACTCAACCTCCCCAGTCTGCCTACTCGCCAACCTCAAAGCCTAGCTCGATGAACAGGAAGGAAATGGGACACAGCAGTTTACCCAGGTTCGGGCCACCTTGCGGTGTAAAACCATACTCCTGCTTTGTGGTGGATTGGCCTCGAGGTGGGCTGAGGATGAACTAGTACAATGGACGAACAACCTTAGGAGGTGTGTTCTTGAGCTGGTGGGGGAGAGGATGATCTGGATCCTCCATCTATGGTGGTGGCTATGTCCTATTTATAGTGGCTTCGATCCTCTTCCCCCAAAATGGAGGCGGGAAGGGATACCACAATGGCCAAATTTGAAGGGAGATAACTAGTACATCTTATCCTGACAAAAGGTGGTTTTCGACTGCAAAGCTTCTCGTCGTGACACTGTGGTGGGATCGGCGATGACCTACGTCTTGGCGGTCTTGGTCTTGTTGCACGGAAATGGGAACCTTTAGCTGATTCCTCGGGACTCTGCTCCTGCGCTTGCCTTCTTAGCACCAAAGAGAAAACTGTTGTACTGCGCCCGTTGGCGCCCGCCTGGCCTTGGTCATCATGGCTTGCGTCATCCGAACCTCACGAGGTTGAGGCCTCCATTGAGATCTCCGCTCCTCAGGAGCCAGCCCGAGGAAGACCGCTCCTTCTGGAAGTCTTGGTATCGTCCGCCTTGCGAGGGTCTTGAGTTGTTGATACTGAAAGTAGGCTGTACCAGGCTGTCGATGGAGCCACGCCATGGGCCGCAGGCAGGCAAGTCTGGGTACCCCTGTTCCTAGAACACCGACAGTAGCCCCCGGGCCCAAGGCGTGCTCGAACTTGGCTTCGAGGATAAGCCAGAGGGCAAGGGCGGAGCGCCGCGGGCCCTAACCGCCTGCGGCCTCGGTTGACGCGTGGCGCTTGATGGGACATGGGTGTTTCCTCTTCCCCACACTGCCTCGGCAACCGCCCAAGGCTGACAAAAAGGCTGGCGCCTGCCGCCGAGTCTTCATTGCCTCCCCTTAGTCTCGCTCCAGATCCCCTTTTCTCTCTGCTCCGAGCGCCTCCAGATCCCCTTTTCTCTCTGCTCCGAGTGCCTCCAGATCCGCCAACCTCTTCCCAGACTTGCCTCCGATGGCGACCGAGAAGGAAAAGCCTGCCGCTTCTTCTGCTCGCTCGGCCCCCTCGTTAGAGCCGGCCCTTAGTGCATCCACCATCACTAAGGAGAAGCATCTCGCCGCCGTGCTCCCGCTGACGGTGGCAGCGCCAACGAGGGAGGGGAGATGACGCTCATGGTCGACTCTGCTGATCAAGAGACCTTGGGGGAGAACTTCTACCACTTCTTCCTGCACAGAGTTTTTGCTGGGCTAATCCCCCTTTTTCCAGCTTCTTCTTCGTCATTCTCAGCCATTACCAAATCCATGCCCTCCATCTTCACCCCAACTCCATCCTCCTCCTGTCGATCTTTGCCTTCTACTGTGAGGCGTTCATGGGGGTGGCGCCCTTCGTCGCGCTGTTCTATCAATTGTTCTACCTCGGGGTAGGCAGCGATCAGTGCTCCGGGTGGGCCTGCTTCATTGCTGCCAATGGCAGCAACACGATCTTGAGGGCTGGGAAGATGTGGAAGACTTCCGGCACAAGTGGATCTCATGGACGCCAAGCGCTCCCACGCTTAGCTGGAGCCGCCGACCGCGTTGCCGGTGAATTCGGAGCGGTGGGCTCACGAGAAGCTCACCGACCCCTGGGCGGAGCAGCTTCTGGAGAAGATAACGGCGGACCTGAAGGCGGAGAAGTTGACATGGACCATGATCATTAGGGAGTTCCTGATGCAACGCCCGGCTTCGCTCCAGGCGCACTCGCGCCCTCTATGGAGCCTCAAGGGTGCTGATGACAAACTCCGGTTGCACCCGGATGGTCTGTTCAACGAGGAGCTGAGCAAGGTCATCCGCACCTTGCTCGAGAAGGATCCAGGCATCCTCCCGGAGGACTATCTCCCGTTGTACCACCGCGACGGCAGGGAGAAGGTTGCCACTGCCATACCCGTCTTCAACGAGCGGGGGCTCATGCCGCCGCAGCCTTCCCAGCCCCCTAGCTCCCCGGTGATGGTGTCCTCCGGCGAGCACTCCGGGGAGAAGGAGGAGGAGCCAGACTCGGATGCGACCTTGGAGGGGGTGGGGGAGGCCTCTTCCCTGTGGCAGAGCGATCTCCTCCGTGTCCTCTCTGATGACGACGATGCCGGTGAGCATCCGGCCAGGGAATCACCGCACTACACCGGAGTCGCCACGAGGTCCATGGGCACCCCCCTAGGGAAGCCGGAGTAGGGGACCTCGAAGAAGGGCGGGGTGGTGCCACCTCCCCGGGGCATCGCCCCCACCTCGTCACTGGCCACCATCGCCACAGAGCCGATCACCACGCGCTCATCCGCTTCTGAGGGCGCGGCGAAGCTCGTGTCCAGGAAGCTTGGGGGCACCGCTCTCCTGGGCAAGAAGAGGGGGTACGTCGCCGAGGACCAATAAGTGCTTCGTCTTGTCTTTGTTCCCGTCCTTGACGTAGTGCTTAGGCATCTCCCTCTTGGCGGCCAGGCTAATGTCGGCGACGAAGAGGAAAAAGGAGGATGTCGGGGCCTCCGAGGCCAAGCGGCCTGCCACGGCCTTGGCGACTCCGGCGCAAAAAGGAGAGGCCGCCTCATGTCCTTCTTCGATGGGGTTGGCCTCTTGAGGCTCAGGAGACTAGACTCTGGAGGAGATCGCCTCTACAACCAAGCCAACTCTGGAGGTGCCCGCTTCTAGTGCGCCCGCTGGGGGTCAGAGGGCCCCGGAGCCCCCTGTTGTCCTCGCCGTCATCGCTCCACCAGCCCAAGCACTGGTGCCTCCTGCTCCCCATGCCATCACATCAGCAGGCCGCGGTTCCTCCGTCGTGCCCAGAGCTCTGGAGGAGGCCTTCTCCACGCTGAACCGGGTTCAGGCTGATCTTCGGGGCGCCGATCATCGCATGGCGACGGACCGCCTAGGGCTGGTCTCGGGGTGGCTCCAGGCCGACTCGTCTATCAGGGCGGCCTGGGGCCAGGCCGAGGCCGCTGCCGAGGAGGGAAGGCAGGTGGTCGGAGTGGCCGCAGCTGCTCGCGATGCCGCGCTGAAGGACGGATCCACTGCCGAGGAACGCTGCCGCATAGCAGAAGTCGAACTGCAGGCCCTCCATGATGAGTAGGCTGCCCACGCCCGCCAGCTCGAGGAGAAGGAAGAGAAGCTGAAGACCCAGGAGGCCGCGCTCGCCGACCGGGGCGCTGAGCTGGAGCAGGTGACTCAGGAACAGGCCACGGAGTGCAATCGCCTGGAGAAGCTGAATGAGGAGGTGGAGGCGGCCCAGTCGTCCCATGCCAAGCTCATCTCCAAGGAGAAGGCTCGGTTGGAGGCCAGGGAAAAGCTCCTTGTTGCGGCTGATAAGATGGTCGCCATAGTGTGTGATGCCTTCGTCTCCCTCGAGCTGAGGTCAGGCATGGCACTGCAGGACCTCTACAGGAGCAGGTACGAGAAGCCGTTGGCGACTCCGGAGGAGGGCCTTGCCGGGCTGCTCCCCAAGCTTGCCGTGGTGCTCGAGGGCATCGTCGTCAGTGTGGGCCCCATGGTGGAGGGAGAGGCACGCGCGCTTTTTACCTTGGCCGCGACGTGCGTCTTTAGCCATCTCCACCTCCAGGACCCCAGCTTCGACCTTGGTGTCTTGCTCGAACCCATGGATCTTGAGCTCCACGACGCTGCTGCCAAGGCCGTGAAGGATCAGGTGGAGGCCCTGCTGCGGAAGTTCCTCTATGTCGACCCTGCGACCACAGCCGATGCTGATACGTCAATTTTGCATCATGCTTTTATATCGATATTTATTGCATTATGGGCTATTATTACACATTATATCACAATACTTATGCCTTTTCTCTCTTATTTTACAAGGTTTACATGAAGAGGGAGAATGTCGTCAGCGGGAATTCTGGGCTGGAAAAGGAGCAACTATTACAGACCTATTCTGGGCAACTCCAAAAGTTCTGAAACTCCACGAAAGTCGGTTTTGGAATATATAAAAAATATTGGGCGAAGGAAGCACCAGAGGGGGGCCACCCACCGTCCACGAGGGTGGAGGGTGCGCCCCCTGCCTCGTGGGCCACCTGGAGGCCCCCCGATGCCCATCTTCTAGTATAAGGTGTCTTTTGCCCTGAAAAAAATCAGAAGAAAGTTTTTGGGACGAAGCGCCGCCATCTCGAGGCGGAACCTTGGCAGAACCAATCTAGGGCTCCGGCGGAGTTGTTCTGCCGGGGAAACATCCCTGCGGGAGGGAGAAATCATCGTCACCATCAATCCTATCATCGGGAGTGGGTCAATCTCCATCAACATCTTCACCAGCACCATCTCCTCTCAAACTCTAGTTCATCTCTTGTATCTGATCTTTGTCTCAAAACCTCAGATTGGTACATGTGGGTTGCTAGTAGTGTTGATTACTCCTTGTAGTTGATGCTAGTTGGTTTATTCGGTGGAAGATTATATGTTTAGATCCTTTATGCATATTAATACCCCTCTGATTATGAACATGAATATGATTTGTGAGTAGTTACGTTTGTTCCTGAGGACATGGGCGAAGTCTTGCTATAAGTAGTAAAGTCCTAAAGAAAGACAACCGATGCGTGGCTCCCACAGTGGCGAGGCACCGCACTACTAGGGAAAACCCTAGCAGTAGCGCTGGTTTTGTGCTCACTAGTAGCGCGGGTAGGCGCGCTACTAATAAGGCGCTACAACTATTGCTTAGAGTAACACATGCCTGCACGCGCTACTGCTAGGACAAATAGCTGCAGCGTTTGTTCACTCCCACGCTACTGCTAATGTAACTACTGGCAGCGTGTTTTCTCTCCATCGCTACTAGTATTCTTTTTTTATTTTTTTATTTTTAGTGTATTTATGCGCCATCGTACAAATATTGGTACAATACCAGTTATGAGGTTTACATCATTATGTCCATAACAGTGTGTCAAATGAAGGTGGATTAGGTTCAAGTGGAGGCAATATGTGGCGCATGTCAAAAGTATACTACTAATCCAAACTTGATCTAGTTTGGACTAGTAGTACTTTCAATGTGCACCACATGTTGCCTCCACTTGAATCTAATCCACCAACACAAGCTATTTAATCATCATCATAGTCATTACCACCAACAGTATTTATTTAATTACCACTAACACTAGCTAATAATAATCATCATAGTCATTACCACCAACACTAGCTATTTTATCATCATAGTAATAGTGTAGCACATCATCATCCTCAAACTCATTTCTAGCTAGCTAATCACTCCTGCTGCTCTCTCTTAGGTAAAATAACATAAAACATGTGTAGCTCTCCTCCTTGATCAAGTTGGAGCATGCAGATGAACCTGTCTCCTAATCATGGGTAGTGCATCTGTTTGCTGCCCCCTAGTACTTCTCTGCGCTTCTCCATCACACATTTGGTCCAGTCTTGCACTATTAAGCATTCGTCGCTAATCTTGAATGCACTAAAGTAATCTATAGGATATCTTGGCCGTAAGCTAATAATACTCATGGTACCTTTAGTCTCGATCCCATAAGGCACAACATTCATCGGGAGTCCCTGTTGAAGAGCATCGTATGGTAACATACTTAGCAATGAAGTTTAGCTTCAAAAATAATGTATGGAAAAGATGCACTGAGGACAAATAGTAAAAATCTTACCATCCTTCCTAAATAGATGTGACCGTAGTTCATTACGAACACTATTGGTCGCATGTTTTCAGTACTAACATTTCTAAGTGCAGGAAGAAAATTTGTCTTGACAGTATCAAGATCCTCAAGCCATGAAACATAATGACTTAGCTCCTCGCAGTTTAGTTCAGCCCCGGGATAGTAGTAGGTCCTGTCTACCAAGCACTGGACATGTTTGCTTGCACCGAAATAAGCTGACAATACAAATTAGTTGTCAACTATTTTTGAATAAACAATATCAAAGACATAAATATGGTTGAGAAACTTACATAATGGTATAACTGGAGGCGTCTGCACATCGACCCAGATGTCGGTATTACCTTCAATATCATCTTTCGAACGAATATCAAAGGTGATAACCATATCAAGCTCAAATGCATAAGTCTTGCATAGTGCTCGCCATGTTCTGCATCCAAAATAGGTGTAGTCGTCTGAATTGTATAATTTTGCATGGAAAATATAACCATGCTCGGTCTTCAAGTAAATTTTCTTTTCCTCCATAGTACGACTGAAACCTATCTTATCCAATACAAAAACTCTTGCATGGCAGGGGGTACGCTAGTAGAATAGTAAAAAAAGACTTGTCATGCTTAATGTCATGCTTAAATTATAAGTTGAAGCAAATGAAGCAAATGTCATGCTTAATTACGAAAAAAGACTTGTCGTTGTGACTTACTATATCCACTTCGAAGTTCTCATCCAGCTTGATGCTGAAGCGCCTATCATCATCTAGGAAGATTCCATCGCACAGACCGCGCTCGTCTTCGCAGTATTTGCAAATACCGAAATCCTTTTCGTCGTCAGACATTTCCTATGTTCATAGTTAAAACATTAATTGAAAAACGATCGAAGACAACTACCAGGATACTCAACATACAAATCTGGGGCACTCGATATTTCCTACATATTCTAGCACAAGTCATGCCAAAATTCACGGAATAATCCGGCATGATCTTTGCTAAAATAGGACATATCGAGCGCCTGAAATTTGCCAGAACGGAAATGAATCAACACTCCAGCAAAACATAGGCCACTCGGAGGTGTAACCTGCAAACATGACCGGCCACTTGGGCAAGCACATATCCTATTTGAGCAACAGAAGATATACATTTCAAAATATCTTATAGGACTCAAATTAGCATGCATTCAATAAGTAAAAGTAAATCATCTCATGCGTACATACATCGTCGAATATTATCACTAATACATCCCGAATAGTGTCATACATATAACATCACTAATACAACTAAAATCCTAGCACACGACGGGTATCGGCGCGGGCGGTGGACACCCACAGAGAAGGAACCATCACGGGATCATAGCTCCAGTGAGATCCCTGGAGAACCTGCCAGGTATTGGAGAACATGTGCTCCAACGCAAACAAGTAGCGACGGACGTGCGCGTCCTCCTCACTAACACAGTGACGCACCACCTCCGCGGGGTCCTCGAGCCTCTGGACCGTCACTGGCCCACGCGACCGCCACCAAAGAAGGTTCGGGTCAACGACAGGCTGGCTCCTCACCAACCTGCGCCCCTGGTAGGTAGCGCCTCCCAGTACCACCCCGGTGGAGCCCAGTCCCGGACATGGCCCATCTTGTCAAGCAGGTGTCATCCTCCGCCGACTCGACGACGAGGATGCGGGATAGGCATCATCCACGTCGATGCGGGAAAAATTGCTTTAACTAAAAAAATAGCAACAAGTTCTTACTAACTAGTTCTATTAATTCAACTAGTTCTTATTAAAAATGAACTTACTATAAAAAAATAAACCAATACCTAATTAGTACCTAGTTCTTACTAACTAATTAGTACCTAGGAACTACTGCCCTAATTACCATCTAATTTGATGAAACTAGGGGTGGAAAGTGGCAGCGGATATTCCAATTATCCAACTATGAAGTGAAATAAGTGGTCAAATTTTACTCGTTTTATGATTCATCTTAGAAATTTGATGCATTTCCACCCTTACATGAATCCTAACTCATTTGAGTCGCATCCGCATCCGATTCGTTTCCACCCTTACATGAACCCTAACTAATTTGATGCAACTAAAATATAAAGAAACCCTAGGCAGAGGTAGGGGAGAGGGAGGAGCAGGCGTGCTCACCTCAGGTGCCTACAACGAGGGAGGGGCAGGCGGCGTCGAGGTCGGGGTCGGGGCTCGGGCGCACGGCGGATGGCAGCATCGAGGTCGGGGTCGGGGGCGGCGTCCAGGGCAGCGTTGAGGTCGGGGGCAAGGGCGGCGTTGAATCTGGGGTCGGGGCGGCGTAGAGGGTGTGCAGAGAGCACGCGGCGACCGACGGGCGACAACAGTGGTGAGAGTGGAGAGCTGGATTTGGGGGAAGTGGCCGTGGGGAAGGACGAACCCCATGGTTAAGTCAGAAGTAGCAGTAGCGCGTTCCAGAAAGCGCGCTACTGCTACGTTAGCTACAGCGTGTTCTGGGATACACGCTACTGCTACTCCCTTCTCTTTTTCCCCTTTTTCATTTAGTTTTCTTCACATTTTATTTTTTTCCTTTCACCTTATTCTATTTCTTCCATTTTCAATTACCTTTCTATTTGCTTTCCATTTAATTTTATATCCTCTAGCAGTAGCGAGTTTAGATTAAAACGCGCTGCTACAAAGAAAGTAGCGGTAGCGTGGTTCGGTATAGGTCGCTACTACTATGTGTAGCCTATCGGCTAAGCCGTGGGAATTTTAGTAGTAACGTGTTTAGAACAGGACGCGCTACTGCTAAAACTTTATCAGCGCGGTTTGCACAGGCGCGCTACTGCTACTTAGCACCAGCGTGCTTTTTTGACCCGCGCTACTGCTAAAGTTCTGTGTATAAGCTTTTCCCTAGTAGTGCCAGGTTGCGCACCCTAACTTACCCACCCCCGATTAGCTCATGTGAGAACAAGGCACCAAGGACCATGGGAGGTGACGTGCACAAGAGTTGGCCCGCGAGCCAGAGCTCAGCCACTTGGGTTTAGCGACGCTGCAGGGACGAACCCGAGCACATGCGCCATGCCAGTCCTTAATCATGAGGCGGTCATGGGTGGGTTTGCAAGGGCGTACAACATTCATGGCGATGAAGCACCGGGCAGACAGGTGATAATCATAATGCAACTCATGGAATAAGGTAAGCCGGTTTTGATAGATGCATAGGACGATACATGCTGTAGGGACGAACCCAAGGGGATGATGCAGCCCAAGGGGTGCCCCCAACTGAACAAACCAAAAAAACGTCACCTAGCACTGTTGCTAAAGAAGTGTTGGGGTAGTTAAAGACGCGTGCTGCAGAAGTCGCCCCTCATGAGCCGCCCAGGTCCTAAACCTCGCGAGGCTCTGGGGGCCTAGGGGGCTCATGAGGATCCATCGCCAACTCTGTCGGGATCGCCTGGTGCCTGGACTCATGAGCTGCTAGGACGCCCCGCATATGGAGCTGGTGTGTGGCAGCCCTATTTAGCAAACCAAAGGGCATGCAAACATAGTTGTGAGGGGGGCCCTCGCACCGGCCAACGTGGGACGGACAGAAGAGCTCCTGAGATCCAGCCCTATTGAGCCCTGGGATGTTGACGCAGGCGCACAGCTCGCTGTCCTCGCCGGGGCAGGGAGCCGCGCCATGTGGTGCGGGACGACACTCGCCTCACATAGCTCTTGCCTCCTAAAGCTCCTCGATAACCCTAATGATGAACGCATGTGCGCCTGGCGCCTCGCGCACTGCGCCCTCCTCGCAGAAGCGCACACTGAAGCATGCCTCCACATGGTGCCTGAGCGCCTCCCTCGTGATGTTGGCCAGGTCAGAGGCCCTCCAAAGGAGAGCCCCCATGCCCATCCTGAGAGGGGCGTTGATACGTCTCCAATGTATCTATAATTTATGAAGTATCCATGCTGTTTTATTATCATTATTGGATGTTTTACAATCATTTTATAGAAAAATTATATCATTTTTGGGACTAACCTATTGACCCAGTGCCCAGTGCCAGTTGTTGTTTTTTGCTTGTTTTTTACATTGCAGGAAATCAATATCAAACGGAATCCAAACACCGCGAAACTTTTTGTGGATTTTTTATGGACCAAAAGACTCCTGATGGGCCAGAGCAGCACCTGGGGGGTGCCCCGAGGGGGGCACAACCCACCAAGGTGCGCCTGGGGGCCCAGGCGCGCCCAGGTGGGTTGTTCCCACCTCGGTGGCCTCCCGCACCCCCTCTTTGCCCTATAAAATCCCAAATATTCCAAAAACCCTCGGGGTTAACCTAGATCAGAAGTTCCACCGCCGCAAGGCTCTGTAGCCACCGAAAACTAATCTAGACCCCGTTCCGTCACCCTGCCGGAGGGGGGAATCATCACCGGTGGCCATCATCATCATCCCGGCGGCCACCATGATGAGGAGGGAGTAGTCCACCCTCGGGGCTGAGGGTTTGTACTAGTAGCTATGTGTTTAATCTCTCTCTCTCTCTCTCTCTCTCTCTCTCGTATTCTTGAGATGTCACGATCTTGATGTATCGTGTGCTTTGTTAATATAGTCGGATCATATGGTGTTTTCCCCTCTCTATCTTGCGGTGATGAATTGAGTTTTTCCCTTTGAGATTTTGTTGTTATCGGATTGAATACTTTTATGGATTTGAGAGCACTTGATATATGTGTTGCATATGAATACTCATGGTGACAATGGGGTATCATATTGATTCACTTGATATGTTTTTTGGCATTCTACTCGTGGATTCCCGCGGTGACATTGGGGTAATCTATGCATAGGGGTTGATGCACGTTCTCATCTTTTGTTTCTCCGATAGAAATCTTGGGGCACTCTTTGAGGTTCTTTGTGTTGGATTGAGTATTATGAATCTGAAATTATTTGGTGTTATTTTAGTATGAACTCTTGGATAGATCGATCGGAAAGAATAGCTTCGAGGTGGTTTCGTACCCAACAAATGATTTCTTCTTATGTTCTCCGCTAGATAGGAACTTTGGAGTGATTCTTCATCGCACTTTGAGGGATGGTTATATGATCCAATTATATTAGCACTGTTGAGAGATTGCACTAGCGAAAGTACGGAACCTAGGCCTCGTTTTTAAGCATTGCAATACCATTTTTGTGCCGTTTACTATTTGCTACCTTGCTGTTTTTATTTATTCGGATTATAAAATATATTTCTACCATGCATATTACACTCTTATCACCATCTCTTCGCCGAACTAGTGCATTTTTGCGGCCGTTTACTATTTGCTACCCATATATTTTTATGTATTCAGATTATTAAATATATTTCCACCATCCATATTACACTTTTATCACCATTTCTTCGCCGAACTAGTGCACCTATACGATTTGCCATTGTATTAGGTGTGTTGGGGACACAAGAGATTTCTTGTATTTGGTTGCATGGTTGTTTGAAAGAGACTATCTTCATCCTAGGCCTCCCACGGATTGATAAATCTTAGGTCACCCACTTGTGGGAAAATTGCTACTGTCCTACAAAACTCTGCGCTTGGAGGCCCAACATGTGTCTACAAGAATAAAGTTGCATAGTAGACATCAAGCTCTTTTCTGGCGCCGTTGCTGGGCAGGTGAGTGTTTGAAGGTATATCTTTAGATCTTGTAATCAAATCTTTTAGTTTCTTGTTTTATCACTAGTTTTGTTTATAAAAGAAAACTACATAAAAATGGAATTGAGATTGCATCATATTATTGATCATCTTTCTTGAAAATGATGGATTGGAAAATTGTTCTCAATTTTAGAAGAAGAATTCAATAGAATGTTTGGTATAAATGATGAGCATGATTACAATGTTGTTAGTATGAATTCTTTGAATATCCATGATGCTAATGATATGCAAAGCCATTAGGTTGGGGATGCTATGTTTGATGAAGATGATATTTTTAGTCCACCAAGATTTGATGTGCAAATTTGTTATAATGATTGCATGCCTCCTATTTATGATGATTATAATGATGAAAGTGGATTTGGAGAGGTCATGACTTTATTTAGTGATGAATCCACCATTTTGGATGAGGCTTCAATTAACTATGATAACAAAGTTGCTATTTATGATGATTATGGTGATGACATGTATGCTATAAAGAATAATGATAACCATGAAACTTGTCATCATGATTATAATTTTCACTCTCGTGATAGTTATTTTGTTGAGTTTGCTCCCACTACTATTGATGAGAATAAATTTGCTTATGTGGACAGTAAAAAAAATTCTATGCTTATGTATCATGAAAAGAATGCTTTATGTGATAGCTATATTGTTTAATTCATTCATGATGCTGCTGAAAATTATTATGAGAGAGGAACATGTGCTTGTAGGTATTGCAATAATATCAAGTTTCCTCTCTATGTGTTGAAAATCTTGAAGTTTTGTTTGTTTTGCCTTCCTATGCTAGTTGATTCTTGTTCCCATAAATTGTTTGCTCACAAAATCCCTATGCATAGGAAGTGGGTTAGGCTTAAATGTGCTTGCCATGTAATTTATGATGCTGCTGTTATGTTTCAATACTTATCTTTTATGCGAGCATCATTGAAATCATCATGCCTAGCTAAAAGGCATTAAAGAAAAGCGCTTGTTGGGAGACAACCCAACACTTTTACCTACTTTTTTGTGTGTTCACATGATTAGGCTACTGTAGTAATCATGTTTTATTGCTTTTGTTTCAATAAAGTGCCAATTAAGACCTTTGGGATGGCTTACGGTGATAGTTGATTTGATCTTGCTGAAAAACAGAAACTTTTGCGCTCAGGAAAACAATTCTCATTTTTAACCTAGGTGTGATAAAATGCTGATTCTTTTTGAAGAAGATTAATAGACAAATTACCCAGGTTTTCCTATATCTTCATAATTTTTGGTGTAGCAGAAGTATGGTTGGAGTACAGATTACTATAGGCTGTTATGTTTTTGACAGATTCTGTTTTCAATGCATAGTTTGCTTATTTTCTAGTTTCTATGGATTATATTGCTCAATATAAATTGTGGAAATGATATTCAACAGTAGGCATTGTGTGAGAACAATTATGAGTCTTGTCTTTGACAGTACCAAAAGTGAAATGGTTTGCTCTTTATCATACTAACTTATCTCACAAAGTTCCGTTAAGTTTTGTGTGATTGATGTTTTCAAGTTTTGGGTGAGATGTAGATATGAGGAGAATAAGGAGTGACAAGATCCTAAGATTGGGGATTCCCAAGGCACCCCAAGGTAATATTCAAGGAATATCCAAGCAACTAAGCTTGGGGATCCCCCAGAAGGCATCCTGTCGGTGTCAAAACCGGCGGATCTCGGGTAGGGGGTCCCGAACTATGCGTCTAGGCCGGATGGTAACAGGAGGTAGGGAACATGATGTTTTACCCAGGTTCGGGCCCTCTTGATGGAGGTAAAACCCTACGTCCTACTTGATTAATATTGATGATATGGGTAGTACAAGAGTAGATCTACCACGAGATCAAGGAGGCTAAACCCTAGAAGCTAGCCTATGGTATGATTGTTGTATATGGAGTTGATTGCCTACGGACTACAACCCTCCGGTTTATATAGACACCGGATAGGGTTAGGGTTACATAGAGTCGGTTACAATGGTAGGAGATCTTGAATATCCGCATCGCCAAGCTTGCCTTCCACGCCAAGGAAAGTCCCATCCGGACACGGGACGA